>NC_033633.1:10819602-11109791 GCF_001540865.1 Ananas comosus | reverse complement strand
GGCTCGCTCGAGCTCGGCTCGAATTAATTTCAATCCAAGCTTGAGCTTAAATTTAGGCTCGAAATTAATTTCAAGCCGAATTTGAGCCGAGGTAAGCTCGCTCGAGCTCGGCTCGTTTCCACCCCTAACTATACTCATAGCTTTTAGTTATAATAGAAAATTCTCAAACCGAATAGATTATTACTAGATAATTTATTTCGATATTCAAAAACAGCCTTAGGTTTTGTTTGGATGTCAAAATAAGCAATCTAAAGATAACTTAAAAGGTATGAGAAATTTCTTATATAATTGGATGGTAGGAGTTTGACTTTTTAATTTTTGAAAGGCCATTCTATATATCCTTTAGTTGATAGAATAATATATCTCACATGTAATGTCATTTAAATTTATCTTAATTATTCTGAAAAATGACTTGAAAGACGAATATCCTATTCTGTTGGATTATGTAAAATTATGTTCCGAATCGATATCATGGTTAAAAAGTCAAAAATTTGAAGGTTAGGTTTCTGAAATTAAGTACCGAAACTTGAAATTTGAATACTTTCGCTAAAAAGTATCTCAGGAGTTCCTCATAACCCGAAACTATGAAAATTATTTTCTATATTGTATTCGGTACGTGACTTTGAGTACCGGTATATTGTCAGGATCAATACTCTAAGTTGAGTACTGGTACTCAACTCTGCAATGGGCCGGCTATATATGTTGGATTTGACTCTATATTAATTTGATATAATCTAATTCCTTATGATTAGGGATGGTTTAGGAACACTTTAAAGAGTATTCTCAAAAGGAGATCGACGGCTAGAAGTGAATCGGGCACTCGGATGGATAGTGGAGAGAGTTTTCTATAAGAATTCGAATTTTAGTGTTATATAAACTCTCGCAATTCATTTTTTAGACATGAGAGCTTCATTGTAGATCTCTAGTTGAGAGAAAATATGGACAGCTCTAGAGAGAGTTTTCTGTAATCCAATCTTATTCTTTTGTGCCGTGGATTAATCGAAGAACGCGTTGTGGTGGTCTTACCTGTAGACATAGGTCAACACACCATTGGCCGAACCACATAAATTCTATGCTAGCTCTTGTGGTTTTCTGTTCATTTTATTGCTTTGTTATCTTTGTTCTTATTTTCTACGATTGTTCTCAATAATCCCTCGGTCGGTTTCTCTTCATATTCCACTCTAGAAAATATTTGACCGTACTCCTTACTTTCAATCATAATAAAAAAATATGCTCGGTCCAAATAGGATATTAGTGGGTAATTTATTCTGGTATTCAAATATGGCCTTAATGTGCATACATGTTATGCGCTTGTATAATCATGTCAAAATCATCATTAATCATAAACCAACTTAGAAAAATGAAAACGATATGCTGAACGTTAATTGCTCTTTTTTTTTTTATTCGCTCTTCTTCTTCTTTTTTTTTTCTTCTTTTTTTTTTTTTGTGGTGATCGATCTTATTAGTAGCTCTGTACAAATCAAAACATGTTGCTAATTCTAAAGGCTCCTTTGGCTTTGAGAGTTGCTTAACGCTATTTAGATCTGAACGTCACGAATAAGATTCGATAACTTCCAACCTCAAGCCCCGCAGGCGTGCCCATAGTGTGTCCAAAACGGACACGGGACACGGAACACGGAATACGGCACGATCGAACACGACGATTCAATAACTTCCAAAAAATTAGGACACGGATATATGACATGAATATGGCTAATAAAATAAAATATTATTAATATAATAATATATTTATTATGTACATATATATTTTTTTGAGAGATAGGTAGTACGTTACCCGCTTCATTTATTTCATTTAGAAATAAACTTAGCTGGAAATGTGAATCAACTAGGATTCGAACTTGGGTCTTGAGTACCAACCATCAAACCCTTTGCCACTTGCTCTAGGGCCAAAATATGTCTCTTTTTATATTATATATGCATAAAAAAATAAAAATAAAAATAAAAATAAATTTTTTTTAATGGGATGTGTAATAGACCTGTGTCGAACGCACGCCCATAGTGTGTCCACGTGGGACATAAGTCCGACACAGAGATGCGCGCGTCCGATACAAACACACGAGATTTATTAAAGTGTCTGTTATACATAGATTTAAACCAAAATGAGTTGGTGAGAAGGTATATATGTAAAGATATGCTTACAATAAGGCTGCATACTATCTTAATGGAACCAATCCGATCTACATTGCATGCTATTCTTTACGAAAACAAACAGAATATTAAGTCCGACACTGAGATGCGTGTGTCCGATATATACAAACACACGAGGCTTATTGAAGTGTCTGTGATACATAGATTTAAACCAAAATGAGTTGGAGAGAAGGTATATATGTAAAGATATGCTTACAATAAGGCTGCATACTATCTTAATTGAACCAATCCGATCTACATTACATGCTATTCTTTACGAAAACAAACATAATATTTTTTATTTTTATATTTTACTGCACGTAGAGCGTACTCCATGCAATCCTTGACGGAGCCCATGCAAAAGAAGAATCATTTATATTATATAGGTGTTAATTAATGGACCTAATGATATGACTATCGCCTTTCGGCCCATAGTCTAAGCCCAATATCTGTATAGCTTGGGTTGGGCCTAGGGGTGTAATGTGGGCCGTGCCGGGCCGGCACGGCCCACATTTTTCGGGCCAAATCTGGCTAGGGTCAAGCCCTGCCCGGCCCGGATTTAATTTCGGGCCGGACCGTACCGGGCCTAATTTTTCTATCCTCTGGCCTGGCACGGCCCTTTGGCCCGGAAGGCACGGGCCGTGCCGGGGCGGGCCGTGCTTCGGGCCGGCCTACAAAGTATTTATTTTTTAAAAAATAAATAAATTTGTATTATTTATTTAAAAAAAAAAAAAGAAAAATGTTATAGACTTTTGGTCCAATGGACCAAAAAGTCTTTGGTCCATTGGACCAAAAGTCCTCCTCCCAAGGTCTGCCTCAGCAAACCTTGGGAGGAGAGCTCCTGGGAAGGAGAGCCCTCCTCCCCGGGAGCTCAGAACCCATGGCCCAAAGCAATGGGATGCGGGCCGGGCTGGCCCGGCTGGCACGGCCCAAGCAGGTCGTGCCGTGCCGGGCCGCCCAACCTACCCTCCGGCCCGACACTGCCCAGGCCCGATTCGGCCGTGCCGTGCCGGGCCGTCGGGCTCCAAAATGGTGGCCCAGCACGGCCCAGGAATTCGGGCCGGCTCGGCCCGGCACGGGTGCTACAGTACCGTGCTGTGCTGTGGCCCGGCCCGAGGCCGTGCCGGGCCGGGCGGCCCACGTGCCGCCCGGCCCGTTTTACATCCCTAGTTGGGCCACAAAACCAATCTACAAAAATTGAGAACTAATGTGGTGTATACAGAGAGAGAGAGAAAGAGAGTAGGTCTGGTGTGCTATTAGAAACACGGAGGCCTTCGTACTACTAAACTACTTTCGATGATAGAATTTTTGAATTGACGATCAACTCCGTTAGACTTGATCTAGCGCATTTGAAGTACCTAGAAAATAAATTTTCTGATTTTTCAATATAATTTACCTAATGATCAAAAGAACTCAGAATCAACCGTTGAAAATAAAAATTTTATAACAAGTTATGATACAGTACTAAAACTTTCAATCAGAAATATTAATCTTGATGTAGCTAGTATAAAAAATTTTCCATCAAAATTTTATCTAATTTGAATATTTCTACACTGTTAAACTTGCAAACAGCATACATCAACTATTAAAAATTATTAATTTTGAACTCTTTCGATCACTAGGTAAATGATATCAGAAATCCGTAAAATTTATTTTCTAGGTACTTCAAATATGTTAGATCAAGTCTAACGAAACAGATTTTTGATTCAGAAGCTCCAACCACTGGGCTAACAAATGTGTATTTAATTATGATGCATTATATTAGAGAGAAAAGGAGTTTATATGGGTTCAGGTAATTTTCACATTATTTTTTAGGTTACAATGATAGATTGTCCATGTAATATCTAGATATTTCGACATGATCCCTATAATTTTTAATTTAAATATTAGTCTCTAAACTTTGCTCATAGACATTTTACCCACTTTAATAAGCAAAAAATTATTTTTACATGAAATTCAATGATTGTTATTTCTTTAACTTTTAAAATTTATTATTTATTTTTTGGCGCCTGGGTTTTGGAGTTTAAGAAGTTTTACTATTCCATAATTAATTAATAATTAAATAGAAATTCAGGATATTGGATCAATTTTAATTAACTATTAATACCAAAAATTCATAATTATCTTTATATCTTAATGCTACAAAAAGAAACACAAGAAGCAACAATTTATATATATATATATATAGAGAGAGAGAGAGAGAGAGAGAGAGAGAGAGAGAGTGCTAACAAAAGTTTAAAAAATCCATATAATATATTTCAACAATATATATTACATTCATTAAGGAAAAAGGGGAAAAAAAACAACATATATATGGAGAAAAAAAAAAAAGAACCATATAAAGGAACAAACACATTAAAGAAAAATAACTAAACCTATTAACTAAAATGAAGAAAACCACCTTAACTGTATAGACTTTTATACAACAAGATTATTGTTTATGTGCTTATTTAGGAGGTGCAACACTCCCATCATTCCCTGCAAGAATCATGTACTTATCTTTCCTTGTAAGCATGGTGCACTCAAACCCTAATGCTTTACCAATCTCTCTTTGTACATGGTTGGCCATGTCAATGCTGCTACACTCCCCCTTTCTCACAACACTTGTATCTACCTTCTCAAGCAACTCCACCTCATAACACATGCTAGGGTTCATCAAATAGTACAACGGGTCGAGACTCTTTGATCCTCCAGCCGTCGTGGCATAAAACATGCTGACATGAACATTTAACGCCACTGGGACTATCTCGTCGCTCAGTTCTGTGAATAGAGGGCTGAATCTTAGTAGATATGGTTCTCTGCAAGTAGTTCCCTCGGGGCAAACGACGACGCTCTCCCCCTGGCTTAACTTCTTCGCCATCATGTTACCGTCTTTTTCCCTATTTCTCGTCAGCCTAACCGTCTTTATAGGCGACAGGATCTCGGAGACGCGACTTAAGCTATAGGTGACTGCGCGAACGGGCTTGTTAAGCATAATTGAAACGTAGATGGGGTCGATGAGAGTCCTGTGGTTGCAAACATACAGTTGACCGTGTTGTTTCGATGCATGATGATCACTTGAACTTTGTGGTAAGAGATTTGATGGGTGTACTCCCTTGAGCCTCCACTTCATCCCAGTTAGAGCTAAAACTGGAGTGGAGACCTTGTAAGGTAGTGAGACGCCAATGATGAGCCTAAGGATTGCAAGGATGAGGCCAAAGGGGAGCCACATAAACATGAATGTTGTGTTTGTTGGGGTGGGCTTGAATGCAATTCTCCCATCATGGAAAATCAATGGTCTTGGATGCTTTTCTCTGGGCATAGGGTGCCAAACTCTTTTGTCCTTCTCACCCACCAAGTATATTTTCTACACAAGAGAACAAAAACAAGTTAGGGAGAGAAAAGAGAGGAGAGGGGATTCAGGGGACTACGTATATATAGTAATCTGTCATCTATCCCATCTCTACTTTCAAACTTTGCCATTCTTTAAAAAAATATATAATAATTCTCGAGTTTGAAAAAGATTACACTTTACTAGTTAGTGAGAGACTAAAATAATAATTTTTTGAGAAAGATATAGCATAGAAACTATTGCTTGGACTTATTGCACCATATTTTGCATGTATTATTCAGTAACCTGCCATCCATTATATTTTTACTTTCAATTTTGTTACAATTAAAAAAAAAATACAATTGTTGCATTTGTAAAAGGCTAGAGGATTAAATCAAGAGTTGGGTGGATGTAATATCCACTGGATGGTCCACGATTGATGTAGCGGACCAGGTCCAAGCAAAAATTAACATAGAGAGAGAGGTGTACTTGGTTCGGTTTGGTTTGGATTTTAGGAAATTTTCAAACAAAACCCAATTTTTCGATTTGAAAAAACTTCCGAACCGAATCAAACTGATTTTTCAAATGAACCAATCCAAAGCAAATCGAATTGATTCAGTTTGGTTCGGTAGCTTTTAAAATTCCTATTTTCATATAAATTAATTTATAATGTAAGAATCAATATTGAATCATTACAAAAGTTGCATAACAAAAAATTGATCATAAACATAGAATTCTAAAAAGTGTGTTTATATATGATCAAGATTTGATTATAAAAGAAAATTTGGTAGCAATAGTACTATTCGGTATTCGATTCTGTTCAGACCGAAATATGAATTTTAGCTACTTTCAAAAAATCGAACTGAAACCGAACTAAAAATCATATAAATCGAACCAAATTGGCTTATTCGGTTTAGTTCGATTTGGTTTTCTGTTTGGAACCAAACTGTAAATACCCTTAGAGAGAGAGAGAGAGAGAGAGAGAGAGAGAGAGAAAGAGACACTAACCTTACAATGAGAGAAGAGAGGGATATGAAGAGACACAGTGGAGCTTGAGAAACCAACTATGTCAATATCCTCTTGCTCCTCTATTTTGATCAACTCCTTCAAATCAAATCCCTCCCTCACTTTACCTTCCTCCTCCATAAACCCGGTGTAGTAACCATGAAACTCCTTCAACTCCCTCCCTATCACCACATCCACCTCCAAATAATCCTTCAAAAAACCCTCCACCATCACCCTTGGCATTTCACTAACACAAACCTTCTTAGAACCCTTGTTCAATGCCTCAAACCCTTCCAACCCCACATCCTCCAAAAAGAACTTGGGCAAAACACTCCTCCCTACTCTAAACCCTTTCTTTTTGATCCCGCAAAAGCTAACGAAAACCATGATTTTGAGCCCCAACTCATCGCTAACGCAACAAAGGAGAGGGTACAAAACTAAGAGGAGGAGTCCCCTCAAGAGCCCACCTCCCTCCAAGGCCACAAGCATGAAGTAGGGGAATTTGGATTGAGACCTCAACAACCCTCCCTCCACATCACAAACTACAACTTGGTTGGAATTTTTATCTAAAGAAGAGTAGTGTTGCAACTTTGAGTATAGGGTTGTAGGAGTTTTCCTAGAGAGAGGTTTGGCATGAAGAAAAGAGAGAAAAGAGAGAAAGGAAGAGAGCAAGAATGAGCTAGCCTTCTTCTTCGCCATATCGAAATCAGCTGATCACAGGGAAATTCAAGCTACCCTTTGGGTCCTTTTATAGATTGGAACCTCACAACACTGCATCCGACTATTTTGGACCCTGACCCATAAAGAGTTAATCAAAAGATACTACTTGGATTTCCTTGTAGCAAGTTATGTGTCTAGTTAGTTAGGTTTGTACTTTGTCCATCATGTTAAGCATTTATTTTGGACTTTTCCTGTTATGTACGTCAAACGCGTTAGTTATTACGAGATATCAGAATAAATCTTAAACCACTTCTGCTAGAAATATTATGTTTTTTCTACAACAAGTATTTCACAAGAAATTTGCATCTGACTGTATAGTACCAACTACCGATCCTTTTATTACTTGCGTTAGGGATAGTCGGTTCAACTTATAATGTTTACAAAGAAAATTTTTATTTGTACACTTTTATGCAAATTATATATACGGAGATAACTTATCGCTATTTCTTAATTAGGCATGCATATACGACTTTATTTTCTCCTCCTACAAAAGGTTTTGGGTTCAACCTCTACCTACTAGGTACATGGTTAAAGCTCAATAACTAACTAAATCTTCATATATTTAATCATCTGTAAAATTTCAAGTGTCTTATATATTAGTCTAAATTATAAAAAGACCTCAATTAATAAACTATCAATTTGCCATGTCTTAACTATCCTCGTGCATTAAAAATTGTATAAATTATTAGTCTAAATTATAAAAAGACCTTTAGCCCATGTCTTAATTAACTATCCTCGTGCATTAAAAATTGTATAAATTATTTTCTACACTTTGCCATTATCTCAAATATGTCTAGCTATATATGCAGAACAATTATTGAATTCAACGATAAAATTTCATAAAAATAAGTTTTATAAATAAGGTTACTTATAAGCAATTAATGCAATAGAATTATATAAATTTGAATAAGCTAGGTTGCTCAATAAACTATCAATTTTTATAGTATTAATTAGCAACATAATAGACCTCTTTTAATTATCTGAGTTTTTTTCTATGTTTTTGAGTTACAAATTAATGCAGGAGATTTACTAAGTTACAAAAAATGAGCTCCTATGCTGTTAAAAGTACCAAGTTATTGGTGTTTGTATATTTTTGGCCGTTGGATTAAGAAAAGTGCGGTTAAGATGATGTGGGCCTCCTAGGGTTGAGTGGGTAGTTGGTTGAATAGTATATCTAACGATTGAAAATGATCAAATTAAGACATAAATCTAACGGTAAGAAATTTACAAGCACCAAGTGCTTGGTACTTTTACAAACACCATAACCGAATACGGACTCTGCATTTTATATATATTTTGGCTTTATAATAACAATATTATACACGCTATATATAAGTGAGAATGTTAAACATATATAAATATTATGAATATTTATAAATTATAAACTATTAGGTACCAACTTTTAGGTGACGCATCCTACGTGGCACGTACTGTGGCATACATAGTAACACGGGTTTCGTGTGGAATTAAAGTTAATTGGGTGATGCATGCATGTCATTGCGCCGTGATTTACGTGTACAGTTTGAGTTCAATTAATTAGGAGGAAAATAATAATAATAATAATAATAATAATAAGCCTACAGAGTTTGTTTATTTGTAATATAATTAAGTTATAGTTAAGGGACTCTTTGTTCTCGTAATTAAAATTATGAAAAAGAATTTTCAGAGAACAAATTCTTTTCATAATTTTTTTCGTCTATTTGATTGCAAGAGAAACTAGCTTTTTTAAAAATATTGTTTCTAAATTTTATGAAAAAAAGTATTTTTGTTTTTCTTAAAAAAATCGAAAAACAGAAATACTAATTTATCATAAAATTTTAAAACATAAATTATCAAAAAAAATTTAAACCAAATTACACGAAAGACTAAAAAAAGAGATTTTTCATAAAAACTTTTTTTTCTCAAAATTTTTTTTTTATGCTTTTCCGATGAATCAAACACCGCCTTAAGAGAGAAGGTTGGAACAGGCTTATGCTTTTAATTAAACTGGAAAAAATAAGTAGAAAAATAGAAAGAAAAAAAAAAAATTGGAACAATAACTATCATGTGGGGCTAATTTTTTTTCTTTCTCCGTGAGAATGGGACTACTCTTGATGCTGTGTTGAGTTGTTTGGAATGGAACACTAATTTGGACTCATATAGCAAATATGGTCAAGGGATAGGGATTTTGTGGAACCTAACTTATTTTTACTTTTGTGAGGTTAATTAATACATTGTTGTGCATCTAGAGACCATTTTTGGTCAAATTAGTGGAGTTAGTTAATCTCTACACATAACTATCAAATTCACTTTTTGGTAAAGCTTTAGTCCAAAATATTGCTTGAAGTATTAGTGCTTAAGTTTTAATAGTTCATAATATTAATGTACTAATTCTTATGGGACTATTAGTCCATGGTGATTAATTAAACTGTCTACGTAGAAGTCTTGATGTCCTCGTCAGGCTTGTACACATGCATCTCTTCCCCTCCTCCTAACAAGTGCGCACTTACGTCGTTGAGAGTAACATTTGAGATAGATACACATGAGTAACAAGTTCCACATAATAATACCATTAGCAATGGTAATCATACTAAAGAACTGTAACAACCCAACCTAATAAAAATAATTTATTGGACCCAAACTACATGCCCAAAAATACTTAAATTCAATTATTATTATTAGTTTGTTCTTCACTTATAAACTCATTAAACTGTCCCGACCACTTTATCCGATTAGGACTATATTTACTAGTCTTGTCATTCAAACCCTAGTATAACCTGTCATTTAATTTCAAATTCTGACTTAATCTGTCATTTCTGTCACTCCCAAACCCTGGCTTAACCCGTCATTTATTTCCAAACCCTGGCTCAACTGAGGCTCATCGACTCATCATATATTATTGGCTGATAATTGACTCGGATACCAAATATAACGATCCCGACTTACTAGCAATAATAATTCGTTAGATCCAAACTATCAATACAAAATGCTTAAGTCCAAACTACTATTACTAATATGTCTGTCACTTATAAACCATCACACTCTCCTACATCATTCGAAGTGGAACTATTGGAGTGTCATAAGAACTTAACTCCACTTATTAGTAATAGTAATTTACCGCGCATACTTCGGTGGGTTTCGAGGGCATAGCCCCAATTGTTGTACTTGTGGCCACCCTCATCGGTTAAGGATAATGTCTGAAACTCACGATCAACTAGCTTGGCATGAGAGGAGTTGAGCTAGGATACTTTTACAAGTATCACCCACATGGTGCTATTAGGTTTTTAGCCATTGGATCTACTTCTTGATTACTAATAGTCCTTGGATCAAACACTATTCCACCTACCACCACCTACCACCACCTACCACCATCATCTCAACCTCACATTTCTCCATCCAAGAGCTAAAAATACTAAAGCACCACCCCAATGATACTTGTAAAAGTATTCTAGCTCCACTCGCATGAGAATACGTACGCACAATTAGAAATGATCTTTATTTGATTGTCATATGTAAAAACCTTGACTCATCGATCAACTTACTATTATTGCTGGTTATTTATTGAAGTCTAAATATATCCCAATCTCCTCCCAATAAATGCGCATTTATTATTGCTGTATTGTTGGCATCCAAGGTTGAGGGTAACATCTATCAGATCATGCACGATCAATTAGTGCATACTATTTTAGGAATGATTTGATATATAGTTGTATAAGAAACTTAGCTCAACTGACTAGTATTAGTAACTCATTGGGTCCAAACGTGTTTCTCGATCTTGTACTGCTCTCCTCTATTAAGTACGCAGTTAGGTGGATTTTAGAGATACTGATCCATTGTTGTCATCGTCTGTACGAGTGGTTGAGGATAACATGCACGATTGATCGACTAGTTCTGCGTGACGATACATACAGTTTGGATTAATGGATTTCGATAGCCATACGTAATGGTTCAACTTAAGAGACTAATAATTAATTGGCTAAAAGTACGTACTTAAACTCAAGTTGTTGATATATCTGTTAGAATTTAGTTAGATTTATAGTAAAATTTTAATTAAATTAGGATAAATATTTATGTTTAGTAGAAATAAATTTACTTCGACTTAGGTTTTAGTTAGAGTAGAATTTTAATTGTATTTGAATTTAGGTACATTTTTGGTAGAACTTTATATATATATATATATATATATGGCCTTTTTGCATAAAAAATCCACTTATTTTGAGCTTTTGCAAAATCGGGTCACCTTTTTCGTTTTTACAAATTCGGTCCACTTTTTCAGCAAACTGACCAAAATACCCTTATTACTTTTTCTCTTTCCTCTTTCTCTCTCCTCTTCGTTCTCTCGTTCTTTTTTTTTTCGCCGAAAAAAAATAGCGAAAGCCAGGCGGGCGCGCCACCGGAGCACCGCCAGGCGGGCTCTTCTTCTTCTTCTTCTTCCTGCAGGACCAATTTTTTTTTCTCTTTTTCTTTTTCTTCTTCTTTTTCCTCCTGCTGGAGCTTTTTTTTTTTTTTTTTGTCCGTTTCTCTTTTTTTCTCTTACCGCGCCGTTCGGCGTCCACGCAGCCCGTCGTGGGTTCATTCGGTCGCCGCCCATCGACCTCTGACCCCCGCGCGGCCGACGACCCCCGCCCTCCCCCCCTCCTCTTCTCCAACCGCGCCCCGCCCCGCCCCGAGCCCACCCACCCCAACCACCCACCACCCCCCCGCCGTACATCTCACGTCGCGTCGCGGCCCACATCTCCACGCCCTTGCTGGCGAGCACTCTCCGCGCCCGTCGCCGACCACGTCCCAACCTCACCCGCCACTCCACCCCTCCCCGCGGCAGAGCAGAGTCACGCAGGAAGAGCAAAACAGTGCCCGCGGAGCACAACTCTACCTTATCTTCCGGCGTCCGTCGCTAGGGGCGAGGGCGTGGGCGGACGACGTGGTGAGGAGGATGGTCACGACACGGAGTGTTCTTCCTCGCTACCAGAGCATGACCCGTCCTTCGTGCACGGCGTCGCTCCCGGGCAGGACCTCTTCTCCGTCACGGGGCCGGTGCAACCGGCGGCTGGCGGCGGGCGGCAAGTAGCTTCAGTAATGATGTATTGGTGCACAATTACACCATTTAATGGTGTATTACACGGCAATGGTACACATTAATTACACCATTACATCCATTAATGGTGAATGTCACCATTCCCGTTTTTTTTTTTTTTGCCGACACGACCGCCGCAGCCCTGGGAGCGTCCACGCGCGTCCTTCCTTTTCGACGACAGAGATGTCCCGCCTCCTCCGCCCTAATCGCCGCGCGGTCGTCGCGCTAGTCCGGCGCGCGCGCAGGAAGAGGCTGCGGAGTTCGTTAACGGCGGGCGGCGCGCTGATCGGAGCGAACGCGGGGGACTCGCCGACGCCATCGACGCGCTCCGGGATTAGGCCTGCCTGCACTGGCCATCCGCGCAGGGCCGCCGGACCTGTCCAACTGCTGGCTGGAGTTCCGACTGTGACGTCGAGCCCTTCCCGGGCGCACGGCACGACGCCGCTCGATGCGCTAGCGCCGGCGGGGGAGGCACTGATCGCGGAGGATTCTGCTCCTTGCGCGGGGCTAGGCAGTGCGGCGGGCCGGGTCGGCTCGGCAGGCCGATGCGCGCGGCGGGAGGGACGGCCTAGCGGAGCGCGCTGGGCGGGCTTGTGTCGTGCTTCTCTTCTCGCTTCTTTCTCTTCTCTTCTTCATTGGTGTATGGTGCACCATTAACCCATATGTGTTATTTCATGTGTAATGGACCATTGCACCATTACACCATTAATGGTGCACCATTACACCATGAAATTACACCATTAATGGTGTAATGGTGCACCATTGCCCCCTTCCCTCCCATCACGTGCGGCACGCACGGGGCCCACTCCATCCTCTTCACCCTCTCCCACCACCTCCCCACGGCGCGCGGGGGCGAGCTTGGGGGCTCAGCGGGGGAGGAGCGGCGCGCGGGGGCGAGCTCGACGACGCGGCGCACGGGGGCGAGCTCGGGGGCGCAGCTGTAGCGGCGGAGGAGCGGCGCAGGGAGGAGCAGGAACTTGGCGAGGAGGATGGAGTAGCGGTCGCGGCGCGTGCCGTAGACCCACTCGCGGCGAGCGGGATCGAGGTCGTGGGCGCGGCCGAAGAAGCCAACGAGGGGCGGCGCGGGGCCGGAGCGGGAGGAAGAAGAAGAAGAAAAAGAAAAAGAGAAAAAAAAATTGGTCCTGCAGGAAGAAGAAGAAGAAGAAGAGCCCGCCTGGCGGTGCTCCGACGGCGTGCCCTCCTGGCCTTCGCTTTTTTTTTTCCGGCGGAAAAAAAAAAAGAACGAGAGAACGAAGAGGAGAGAGAAAGAGGAAAGAGAAAAAGTAATAAGGGCATTTTGGTCAGTTTGCTGAAAAAGCGGACCGAATTTGCAAAAACGAAAAAGGTGCGATTTTGCAAAAGCCCAAAATAAGTGAATTTTTTATGCAAAAAGGCCTATATATATATATATATAGCTTCATATATTGTATTCAATTATTAATTAGGCTAGGTGAGGTACGGCCTATATTGTCAAGAGCTCGGGTGTAGAAGCTCTTTGTTGGTACCGCTGAGAGAGACCTCTTTTATATATATATAGTCCGGCTACTATACTCTTATGAGTACGATCGTCATCGTACTCATAAATTGTTTTCGATGATAGAGCTTCCGAAACGACAATCTACACCGTTAAATGTTATTTAGAGCATTTAAAACTGCTAGAAATTAAATTTCATAATTTTTCGACATTATTTACCTTACGATCAAAAACTCACAAAATTGATCATTTTTAACAGTCGGTATGGAATACTTGCTAGTTTAACGGTGGAAAAGAATCGGAATAGGTTGAATTTTTGATAGAAAATTCTATTAGGTACCTAGATAAAGATCAATAACTCCGATCTTAAATTAAAGAATCCGATCATCCATTTTTAGGACGTCGTTCGATTTTGACCATTCATTTTATACCCGCTTGATGGACTTTATTATGATTTCGAAAAACTACGAAATTTATTTTCTAGAAGTTTCAAATACTCTATATCATATTTAACGGAGTGAATCGTCGATTCGGAAGCTCTATTATCGAAAACAACTTATGAGTACTAAGAGCCCACTACTCATAATAGTATATTAGCCCTACTCTATATATATATATATATATATATATATATATAGGTTGGAGTTGGAAATTACTCATCAGAGGTAGAGTTCTCATTGAACACCCATTTTGTATTTCGATGATGGAGCTCTCAATTATCGGACAGTTCGGCACCGCTTGGAACATTATCTATACCACTTGAAGTATCTAGAAATCAAATTTCATACTTTTCCGATATTATTTTCTTGTCCATCAAGTGGGCGTTAAAATGAATGGCTGAAAATGAATATCCTCTAAAAAATGATGATAGAAATTTTGTAATCATGATCAAGAATATAGATCTTGTTCTAAATAGTTTAAAGAATTTTCTAACCAAAATTCAATTGATTTGGATAGCTTTACACCGTTAAACGAGAAAACCCCTCATAGCAACCATTAAAATTACTAATTTTGAAACCCTTTGATCATTAGGTAAATGATGTCGAAAAGATTTGAAATTTAATTTCTAAATACTTCAAGTGATATAGATCATGTTCAACGGTACCAATCGTTGATTTGAAAGCTCCATCATCAAAAACAAATGGGTGGCAACAGAGTCCGTTTGCTACCGATAGCATTCCAGCTCAACTCTCTCTCTCTCTCTCTATATATATATAGCTTCATATATTGTATTCAATTATTAATTAGGCTAGGTGAGGTACGGCCTATATTGTCAAGAGCTCGAGTGTAGAAGCTCTTTGTTGGTACCGCTGAGAGGGATCTCTTATTAGGTGGTGTCGGCGCCGCGAAGAGATTGCTTAGGGTGTGTTTGGTTCCACGTAAAATTATGAAAAAAAAAATTTTGATGAAAAAATATTTTACGTCGTTTATGTTTGATTTGTAGAAAAAGAAAAGTAGTTTTTCACAACGGTTGTTTGGTTGAAAGAAAAAAAAAATATAAATATAAATTATTATATATTTTTTTTTGTTTTACATATTTTATATTATTAATATATAATTATTATCATATTATATATATATTAATATTATAGTTTATATTTAAAAATAAAAAATATTTAAAATATATTATGCAATAATTAAATATATAATATAATATTTAATAGTATATATTTAATACTATAAAATAAATTAATAGATGTAAAATATTATATAATAAATATATTTATAAATAAAATATTATTTTTAATATATATATACATATATAAATATATATTTATATATATAGTATATATATATATTATATATATATATATAAAAGATGGGGGAGAGAGGTCCACCGCACCCAGTGGACCTCTCTCTCGTGGTCCACGAGGTGGGGTGCGCCTCGTGGACCGCGCACCTGTGAAAAGAATTTTTCAAAAAAAAATTTTTATGGATAAACAAACGCTCAGAATTGTATTTTTCCGTTGAAAAATTTTTTCGGGGCGATTTTACAGGGAACCAAATAGGGCCTTAGGTCGAATTTAATGCATCTACTACGCTCATACGTTAAGAGAGATTTCTGAATTTGTGAAAGAGGAGAGAGGGGTTATAGAGTTCGGATTGAAACTACTCTACACAGAAGAGGAGTCGGGTCTAACTAAGGATGTCAATGGATCGGATTTAGGACGGATTTTCAAAAACCCGAATCCAAACCCGATTCCAATCTTGAATCCTAAACCTGAACCCGACGAATTTTAAAAATCCAGATCGAAACCCGAAACTGAACCCAAAAATTCTAACTCGAAACAATTATTTCTCTTTTCAATATTTCAAAATATATTACATTAAATTTAAATTTTTAAAATACAAATTCAAATATAACATTAAATTTTTATATACATATGATATATAATATAAAATAAATTCAAATCCGGTCGGGTTGGGGTTCGAGTCAAGTACAGTCAAAATTCATATTCGAATTTATATTCATTGGATTTTTATTTTTCATATCCATATCCAAAATCGTAATCGTTTAGCATAGGATAAATTCGCTTCGTTCGGGTTCGAATTCCGATAAAATTTTGGGTATCCATACCTATTGACATCCCTAGGTCTAATTCTTTTTTTGGTTAGTGAATCTTTTTTTTTTTTTCGTAATTGTGGCATCGATAGCTTTTATGATAAAAATTTGATTCGATGCTTTGGTTACAGAATCCCCACACCCGGTATCGAAACGAGTACCAAATCAACAGCAATCGCCAATCGGTATCAAAACAGATTACGGATTCTCGAAATATGGTATCGCTACTAGAATCCCAACAATTATTTCAAATAGATCACAGTTATTCGATAAGAAACTTTTGAAATCTTAATGATTCCTAGCTTTCAAGAACAATTGATTCAAGCATAGTTTGATATTGAGGCCTATCTCACACTATTAAATAAAATAGAGTTGGTATAAAAGCATATAGAGAAATGCTTCTGCATTCTCCGGTGGTACTGTGAAAAATATATCGTAACCAACTCATTGCGATATGCGAAACGCAATATTACGTACGGAAACGAACAAGGCATTTTTCAATCATACTTGCTCATCGCATGTAATGTAATCTCTCCACAATTACAAATGAAGCCTCAGCCTCCACAATTCCAAACTATTCCAAACGAAGCCTCAGCCTTTCAACCATATGACCCACCATAATTGAAAACGGGGCAATTGCTTATATATCAGTGAAAAGTTCTCGGACTTTTCGATTTATCCCTCTTAGAAGGCTAATATTGAAAATATCCTTTCTACGTTTCAACCTATTTCTAATATACTCCTAATGTTAAAATTTATTAATGAACTCTGTTATTTTTATAAAATTACTATTTTTTCTTTCAAATATACTCTTCCATTATCACTGACTTTCTTATTTGCCCCTAAAGTCGAGGACACAAAAAATATTTTGACTTTTGGTCTTTTTCAATATACCCCTCTACTGTCACCAATATTTCTTATTTGCACTTAAGTTAAGGATAAAATTGGTATTTTAATTTTTTTTAACTATGGTAGATATTTAACTCATGTTTAACCCAAGTTAACTTAACAGGAGATAACTGCGGAGGTATTTTATAATAACGGTGGAATATATGAGGGGTATTTTAGAAAGAAAAAAAAAAAGTAAATCTATTTTCAAACGTACGAGGATATATAGATAATTATCTCATTGAAAAAATAGGACTACTATGTCATTTTCCTCGTTTGTTACGAGTCTATTTGTTCTACAATGTGATATTGTACTATTTTTTAAAAAAATATTGCTTTAGTAGTGCAATAAATAAAAAGCACTTAATTAGAACTTTTGTTTGAATCAATGCGCTCCATTTGTTGTACGTGCCTTGAAAAATTATGATAATATCGCATTTCGGATGTCACAATAAGTTAATTATGTTATATTTCGTGTGGTCTCATCTAAAAACACAAAAACACATCTATGTATGCTTTAATTTCAACTTTATTTCATCTATCAATATTATGATAAATTTCAAATATCAAACAAGTTCTAAATGTGAGATATGATTCAAACTCAAAATTTTTTATTCTGATACCACATAAGATAACAAATTACTCCACAATTGCAAGCCGATAAAAAATAATACTTTTATATTTTTATATTCAACAAATTTATGCTTCAATGAATGCTTTTCACAGAAGCATCAATTAAACATTTGTAGATATAATATGACTCACAAGAATGCCAATACTTAGACAACGAAAGTTAATTTGTTTTATACATCATAACAATCACATCAAATAAAAAGTAAAAACACATCATCACCAACACATGAAAAAAGTCTACATTAAATGGTTAGTAATTTGAACTTAATCATATAAAACAATGACCATCTCATTGGAAAATTAAACACCACATGTGACAATAAGCTTTAACAGTTATTCGTCAAATCTCATAATTCATGTATTTAATTAACCTTAAAATTTGAGAACTAGAGATATATTTAGTTAGGAAAATATCACAATCATGATCACAACCTCACCCCCCGCAAAAAATTATCCAAGTGTTAAGGTTCTCAAAATTTAAATTAATTCAAAAATACAGTGAGGTTAAAATAATAGGATCGTAAAGTAAAATTTAAATTTCACGTGTAGAATAAATTTAGACAATAAATTTTCAATATATATATATATATATATATATATATATATATAGTATGTATTTAGATTAGTATAAATCCAAATTAACCATACAATTTGAGTTTTGAGCTTAAAATAAATCAAAACAAAAGAGTTTTACTAAAATAAATTGAAAAGAAAAAATAAATTGGACAGAACCGTTTAGTTTTAAGATTAGAAGTAAATTAAGACCATGGAAGTTTAACATAATAAAGGAAATAAATTTAAGGCTAAATTATAGAAAACCCTCCTGCAAATACTTATTTTTTTATTTTTTTCCCCTGACTTTTAAAACCTATATTTTACCCCTTTAAAATTTCAAAAATATTTTTAGGACCGTACAGCGTTAATGAAGGGGACAAAATGATCAAATTACCTTTACTTTTTTTATAAAAAAATAATTTTTTAATATATTTCTATCATTTTAAATAGTATTTTTGGCATAAATTAAACATAATTATGATAGAACTTTGTCGTAGAGAGACTAAATGTAATAACTTGAAAATGCGTAAAAACTTTATAGAAAATTTTTTTATAATTTAACCTAAATTTAATAATACAGAATAAATTTGGAGTCACAATCCACCACAAAATTTCTTGCTTCAAAATTACGCCATTTGGTGCAACACTACTTTAATATTATAATAATAATAAAATAATAATAATATATAAGATTAGTTTTGGCACCACATATATAAAGTGTTTCATTCAATTAAATACAAACACATTTTGGTTGTTACATTCACATCCTGATGTGATGTTTTATAGGTAAAACATTTGCAGGGGACCCCCTCAACTATAGAACTTTTATGAAATAGACTCCTTAATTAATTTTCTTGTAATTGACACCTCTGAGCTTCTGATTCTTTCCATTTACATTATTTTAAAGACAAACAAAAAAGAAATTAAAGGATACTTTATTACTCTGTACATTTTTTTTTTCTGGGTAAAAACCTACCGAAATTATCTAAATTGTAGACTATTTTGAATCGACTATCTAATCTTTAAAAATTTTAGTTTTACTATCCAATCTTTAAATTTGTTTGATTTAAGTCGGTAAAAGGCACTTTCACTTCAAAATTTGAATGCGTGTTTTATCTTTACATATTTAGTTAGTATACTTTATACAATTCTCGTAACAATAAATTTATTGAAATAAGTAATTAGCTTAAATTTTGAAGCCAATGTATCGCTAACTGACTCAAATCAAACAAACTAAAAGTTTGAATAATAAAATCAAAATTTTAAAAGATTGGGTAGCTGATTTAAAATGGTCTGTAATTTAGATAAAAAGTGTTGTACATTTTTCACCTACTGTTTTGGTCGAGAGAAAGGTAGCAATCTATCTGCTTCGTTTATTTAAAAAATAAACTTTGGACCTCTGATACTAGCATTAAGTTTCAGGCCAACTGCGCCAAGCACAATCATGTTGACTTAAATGGGTCAGTATCCTGCCCTATGGCGGAAGGCTATATGGGCCGAGTCATGTTCGAAATGGCGTGAGTCTGGTTGGATCGAGTCACAATTGAGACCCACGGGCGCTGTATTTATACGCTTTAAGTGAATTGGTTGCGTATTTCTAACAGCTCGAGCTTTTGGGATTAATGGTTAGCGCCAACGATCCGACAAATCAATCTGTACACATACTTTACTTAAATTCAAAAGTTTGTACTCAGCCTGCAGGTTACCCATCATTTCAAACAAGAACTTCCCATCTGAATGCATTTTGGACTTGCATTTCAGGGTAGGTACAACCTTGACAAGCCATGAATTTCTTTTCCACAAAGGAATATGATGCAATTTGAAACTCCACCTAAAATTTGTGAGTTTTCTTCAATTTGAACATATGTGTCTATCCAACAAAATGGGACAGGTCTGCAGGTTTCCCATTGCACCATGTGGCCTTTGTTTGTCTTCATCTTCTTTAGGCACTTTCTTGTAGGGTTCTTCCTTGGAGGTGCCCATGTGGATAAACTCAGAAGCACTTTCTCAGAAAGCAAAGATTTTGGAAAAAGTTACAAAGCAAGGTTTGAATTTTTTTGCAGTGATTGAAATGTCAAAGAGGAAGAAGAGGGGATTATCTAGATGTGCAAGAAGCTCCAACCAATGTAGATTTTGGTAACATACCATGAGGAGATTGCTTTTGTGTAGTAATGACGGTTGTCGGGGCCTCAAAATCACATTTCTGCTTTCTGCTGCAACAAAAGCTCAAAACTTAATGTATTCTAATAAGAGCAACATAGTCTCCATTATTTTTTTTGAGAAAAAGGTAGCACGCTATCTGCTTCATTCATTGAATATATGAACTAGGCTACAAGGGTGGGGCAACGAGGGCCACGGACGGCACGGAGAAGCGATAAAAAAAAAAAAATAAATAAATAGATAACTAGGGAGACGAAGGTCCCACTCTTGCACTAACAGCTTAAAGTTTTGCGTGGCTTGGCCAGGGTTCGGAAGGATCCTTCTGAAAATCGAGTCGTTCCTTACCTAGCATGGTTTCCATTGTTGTTCACATAATAAGTGGGAACTAGTTATTTCTCTCTGTATTAATTGGGAAGGCAACACACAAGTCAAGAAGAACATGGTATTGCTAGGTGCTGACAGCAAAAAGCCATAAGAAATGATGCTGAAAGTCAGAGAAATTCATGCTTGAGAAGATTGAATCTGAAAGAGAGAAACCCTGCCCTAATTAAGCACGCAGATATAATCCAACTAACATGTGACAGATTTTGCAGGTCCAAGTAGCTTCCCTTGTAGCTCAAAGCATAGATGTAATTCAACTTCATGTCTCACATTTTGCAGGTCCAACCAGCTTCCCTTTCCAGATAACAAGTCAATTCGGCAGTCGGCCGAATTAGAGCATCTGCAGAAATACTCTTTGGGTAGGATGTTCAAAGAAACACCAACAGTTATTTTTTTTCGTTCTTAAGCCAGAATAGCTCCAACAGCTTCTCATTACGGCGGCAGAAGAAATTTCAGACTAGAACTTCTACATTTTGAAGTCAATATCTTTAACTAGAGCTTCTAATTCTGCCGCCGAGAAGCTTTTGAAGGGTTTAATGTACTGCACCTTATGATAACACTATCTAACAAAAGTTTATCAAATAACCCACCTTTGATTGCAACCACAGCAAAAACTGCAAACTGCGTGTTTAACAAACAACACAACGCTGTCCGGCAGAGTAGAGAAGTTATTTCACAAGCGGTACATCTACCGACCCTTTTATATCACCACCATCAGACACAGGCATGACATATTGCTTGATAATCTTTTCTTTTTAATGCTACAGTTTTTTTTTTTTATCTAGAGAGAATTTTCAGTTTGCTAAACAACAAAAAGATTCACTAAATGGAAATAATCCTCATGCTATGTATGTCAGAGAAAATTCAGTGTATTTTCATGCACACGTAATATTGGATTAACAAAAAAAAATGTTGCATTAAAGAAAATAGATTTAGGAAATCACGTGCAGGAAATGAAGAAAAACTGTTTCAGTCAAAACTCCTGCGAGAAGGGCTAACTATCAGAGATATAATCCTATCATTACAAGTCACCTACGCTCAGTTGCATAAAAACAGATATGAGATATGGATATGACACGATAAGGGTACGGCAACAGGGAAAAGAGATATATACTACAGATTTAAAATTCAGTAAGAAGATTTAATAACATAAAAATATGAACTCAACTAACTTGTGTGAATTACGTAAATATAGTCGAGCTTTAATATATCAAGAAACGAAATCAATCAGACTCATATTGATCTTGAGTTTTATTAAGCATGAATCCTTGATGCAAGTGTCATCCAAAATGAAGTGATTCTATCCCTGGTTAGACCTGAAAAGCTCCACGTTTTATCCCCCAAGTATCCCTCGCATGCCTGCCAAGTATCCCTCGAATATCCGAAGTATCTGATACGTATTGGGCGAGTATCAGTATCTGAAACGTAAATGATACAACACAGCAGCCAAAACGAAACATTGTGCATCATAGCATCCAGGAAACTTCAACGCGGTAAGAATGAAGAGAAAAGAAAGGCAAACTGAAAACGAAAGTTCATACTTTTCAAAGCTTTGATATCTAATTCAAAATCCAACATGCTGATATATAGAATCGCTAGTCAGAAAATGGTAAGAAGCAGATAAAAGTTCAAACATTTCAGAAAAGAAATTTCTAAAGGAAAATTAGATCTGCACTTCTCAGTATGACAAGTTTGACAATGAAATCATGTAACTGCTCCATTGAAGAAGGGGTGGAGGGTGGTTAAGTTCTCAGCATGACAAGTTTGCCAGTGAAATTATGTAATAGCTCCGTCAAAAAAAAAATTTCTAAGGGCTTGTTGGAGAGAAAATTTCGCCTGTATAGACCATCTATTCATCCCCACTCCACCTCATTTCATATTTTGGTCTCCTACTGTATAGTGAGTTGTATAGCCTTTTTCTCCATTTAAGTTTAGATGATTGAATTGAAGGTATAAGATGTGATGAATGGCAAACAAACAAGGGGTGCAGATGTATAGATGTGTCGAATCCAAACAATAATTCTTCTGCAACAATGCATGGAAATGCACACCACTTATTTATCTATCAATCCCCTACCGCCCAGTGAGATGCAGCCTTTTTTTTCCTATTTAAAAATTAAATGATTGAATTGAAAGTATAAGATATGATGAATGACAAATGGATAACGAATGCACATGTATGGATGTACCGAACGCAAACAATAATTCTCCTGCTTAGATGCATGGAAATTAACCCAACCTAGATCACATTATTCACGCAAGGAATGCTTGGTGGTTAGGCATTGAGCATGAGAACATTTCTACATAAAATATAAGAAGGATTACTTAATTTATTTTCTTTGTTTTTCCCATTATTGTATTAATCATCTTGTAGGTGAAATCTTGTTTCCTGCACAAGGAGAATTATTAAGACTACACAGTAGTTGAAATTCAAATTCCTATGATATAATGATAAAAACAAGCTACTAAATCCTCAAGTAATTAGGAAGAGACATGCTAGATAAGATATGCTGATATTCAAACATTCCAAAGGGAAAGTTTAAAACTATCCGTCAAATAACCTAAAATGTTGGATTCTTGAGAAGAGTTTTTTTTTTTTTTTCACTTTACAATATAAAACATGCTTCAGCGGCTCTGCCTAACAAACTGCTGAACTAACGAGCAATTTCATCACAAACTTCACTTTGATAGACATTTTTCAAAACATTCATATAAATCTTTCCCCCACTTTTGAGCACTGCCAGTCTCTGATAAAACAAATGTTTCGTAAGAAGTAAAAGCATTAGAGAGAGTTGAAAATTAATGAACAGTTAATGATCCCAGTAGTGTATTAGAAAGAAATAAGAACACAACTCTCACTGACTGATAATTATAATATCTCTCTAGAAGTCGTAACATATATGTTGCTCTTTGACCTTACAATGGTAACTTTTGAACACAATCAGTTAACAATTGAGCTTTCATTTTGAAGAAACATAGTGGCAATGTTTTCGGGGCACAGACGCAATATTGCATATACAGCAACCTTGTAGTGTTCCAAAAAAATGCATACAAGTAACAGTCACTAACCGAACCAAATTACGGAGCCCCTATCAACAGTATATTCAGGATTAATTAACTAAATCTTCTTACATAACAATATTTGGCATATGGTCAATAGAGAAACAGCTAGCACCACATTACAACCACATTAAACTGAATGAACAAGATAGATTTAGCTCGTAAGTCTAAATATATGAAGCAATAATTTGGTTCAAAAAGTTGTACATTAATCCATGTGAATAGTCAGAAACTTTTCCTAATCTATGCTTCACCTATGGGGCCGTGAGGATTTCTTCCCTTTAAAAGCATGGTGTTGAACTCCTTGTTGCTCTTCAGAATAAACCTAGTCAAGAAAATGAAAAGTTTTATCTTATATCTACAAAAATCAAGGTCAAAATGGCGAATATAGAGAATAAGACAGTGAGTCACTTACACATATTGCGTAATGTGCAACATATATTTATTATTTCTGCATGCATTTCCGAATATTTATCACAAAATGTATGATACCTTTCCATATTATGATTAGGAGGAAGAGAACAGTCACAACCAAGGCACCGCAGTTGGTGCTGCTGCTAGAAGACGATGCCTTTGCAATCTTAATCTTCTTCCTTGCTTTCATGCGTTCAAGTCGTGCTCTTTTTGACAACGAGAGCTCGGAGATTTCCTGGATCAGCTTCTGATCAGCAGCACCAAGAGAATGCGACTTTGGAGGTCGGGGTGGCCTCGGTGGCTTCTCCGAGGACTTCTTTCTTGGCTTTTCAAACCCCACGGCTTTTTCCAATAGACCTAGCTTGTCTCCTCGAAGAAGCCTATGGTCTAGAGTTTCTCTGTTGTCGTGACGGGTATTTGGAGAGGTAGAGAAGTTCATTTCCCAATTTAGGGTTTCGTCATACTTCTCTAGTCTATCCGAGATTACTTCCTCTTTATTTAGCATTATGTTTTTGTCGCCCTCGATGTCGATCACAAGATCAGCTTCCTTCCGGTTCTCAGAATCCATGACAAAAACAATCACGAGAACGTATCGAATTGTGAAAAAGAGATTGTCATGTTTAGAAATACTTCGATTCTTTCCAAATTACCCATCAAAAAGTATTCCACTACCTTCGGAAATCGGAAAGAACCCAATAGAATCCAACTAGAAGGCCATCCAAGCTATCTTAACCATCATACTCCTGCAGTTATTATAAGATTGGTTATAATCATTAAATATACTATTAATAGGATCAAACCCAACACAAAAGCTTAAGTTAAAGGGTGAAGATACACTAGCACGTGGCACAAACCCAATGTAGTCACATGAAGCCCACGTAAACATGGCGCAAACAATTTCACGTGCGAGATACAACTAGCGCACGGCCACTGGGCTAGAAAGAAAAAAGGGAGATGCGAACCGAGGTGTATACAATGTTAAAGGGCTCGAACACAATCTAAAAGCTTACGTGAACAGGTGGAGAGACCCGTGGGAACTGTTTGGTTGCACAGATGCCAAAACTTTCGAATGAACAAAAATCAAACTTCTAACTTCTAATCACAAAAGAAAATCTTTATGCCGAATTAAAGTTATCACTGGACAAGTAATTCCGACATCCAAACAAAGCTTTATACATTACATGCAAGGCATGATTCTTGTTTTATTCTATCCAACATGGAAATATATTGTAAAAATTGCTAAGGAATCACAATGGCCCTATAAGATTTGACCAAATGCAAAGTGTAATCCCCAAATTAAAAGGTTTTGAAAATAAATATTAAAAACACCGTTCTCCGCGGCCCACCAGGCTAATAGTTTCGTTTAATTTTCTCCTATTTAATTCAAGTCCACATCATGAGCCTATCAAACGGTCTCAAACCCAGATGTGACGGAGACCACTGAATATAAAATATTAAAAATATTATTCTCAAGCAGCTTAAGCTAACGGAGATTAATGGTTGTTTAGTGGTTCTAACATCAAATCTCACTAGACTTCTAGTCTCGTTAATTTTTCTTCTGTTAAATTTAAGTCCATGTTTTGGATCTATCAAAATGTCTAAAGCTTAAGCTTTTATAAAATAAAAAAAAGAAACGATTTTTTTACATTCTTTAACAAAAAGCACTTTTCGGGGGCTTATTTACACTGAAACCCTAAAAGGGGTAGCGAGCATTAATGTAGCTAAATAATCATTCCCAGAAATTTTTAAAAAAAGGAAAAAATCAAACTTTTACTCCTAGAACTCTAGCAAGATCTCAACTTTAGGGTTCAATACGACGCACGAAGCTTCAAAAATACGAAATTTGCTCGAAATTGGAGAGGGTTACGAGCTCATACCATCGAAAGGGCGATTCTGGTTCCAAGTAAGAAGCTGCATTTGCAGATCCCAAAGAGCGAATTTGCGAGAGAGAGAGAGAGAGAGAGAGAGAGAGAGAGAGAGAGATTGGGGAAAAAATGGAGAATAAAAATGTAAAAAATATATAATATATAAAATAAAAAAAAATGAGAGATTGAGCGGATTAAGCTGAAGAGAGAGGTGGAGGAGGAGACATTGTGCACGTGCAATGCACGTGAGTTATTTTTTTTTATTATTAGGTAAAAATTGGATACCAATAACTGAAATTTTATTGGGACACGAATCCGAAAATTCAAATATGAATTTTATCTTTACCCGACCAAAACCCGAATCGGATCCGAACTCCAATTGATTCTATTATTATGTAATATATAATTTATATTTAATTAAATATGTTTTGAAATATACTAAAGAAAAATAATTGTTTCAAGTTCGAGTTTTTAGGTTCCGGTTCGTGTTTCGGAATTTTGGTCGGATTCGAATTTTGATATGACTTTTTAAAATCTGCCAGATTCAGGTCGGATGTGGATTCGAGTTTTGGGCTTGGTAGTCGGATATGGGTTTTGAAACCCTGCTCGGAATCTGACCCGCTAACATTCCTAATTAGTATTATAGTTAGGTAAAAACATACCGTATTTATATGAATTATGGATCATTTTGAATCATCGGCAAATCTATTAAAAGTTTGATTTTACTATCCAACCTTTCAATTTGTTTGATTTGAGTCAATCTACGGCACTTTGACTTCAAAATTTAAGTCAATTGCTTCATTTAATGAATTAATAGTTGAGAGAATTATATAAAATATACTAACTAAATTTATAAAGATATATGTTGTATTTAAACTTTAAAATTAAAGTGTCGTTGACCGGCTCAAATCAAATAAATTGAAATGATGGATAGTAAATTCAAAATTTTGAAAGGTTGGATATTTGTTTCAAAATAGTTTATGGTTCGGATAAGTTCGATTTTCATCTAATTATTATAACCGGATAAAAATATATACAATGTATCTGAATTGTAGACCATTTTGATTCGACTATCTAATCTTTTAAAATTTTGATTTAAGTCATTTGATGGTCCTTCTGCTACAAAATTGAAGGTGTTAACTTATTTTGATCAAATTATACAAATTGTATAAAATATACTATTAAAATTTTAAAGTCAAATGATAAGGGTCATAATAATCTCAAATCAAATAAATTAAAATATTAGGCGATAGAATCAAAATTTTGAAAGTTTCTAGATAGATAGTTGGATCAAAATGGGTAATTGTTGAGATAAGTTTTAGAAATTTTTACCATTTCCTCAGATTATGAGTCATTTCCAAATTGCTTGAATTCGGGTTTGAGTTTAAATCATTTTGGATCTCAAGTAATTCAAGTTTCAAATTTTTTTAAAAAAGTTTTGGATCTCAAGGAAGCCATTAAACAAGCCCATAAAAGCAACTAAGATATGCACACACAAAAAAAGAAAAAAGAATAGGAAAAAAAAATCAAAAAAGGAAATATTGTGATTAAATGAAAGTAATCAAGTGTAGTTAAAGATAGAAATATACATACAAATGATGGTAAAAATGGATTACAACAGCTTAGAGCTCATCTAGCCACAATGTAAACTCCCCTCAAATTGGCATGTTTGATGTAAAATTAAAAGAAAAGAAAAGAAAATCTTTTCATATCCTCCTGTTCAACTACTTTTAGGAGGATTTATGCAACACATTCTCCATTTCTTCAATGAACTTATCGAGCCCGTGCTCGAGAATATTGAGAGCATCTTTCGAAACCGCGCTTTTTAACGCAACCGCAATTGCCTTCCGACAAACACGACTATAAAGCAATGCCAAAGATCTACTGCTAGAGCCGCCGACGGTCTCATTTGATGCACCATCTTTCGCATTATTGGACCATCTTTTTAGTAAATATCGAGCCGGTAATTGAAGCATGTTGTTGTTGTTGAGAGCTTTCAATGCGTGCATGCATAAGATGCCGACGGTCTCAAACTTCTTACAGCTGCATTTTACTGAAGCATCGGAGGGGCTGAACTCGACGACTCCATCGAACTGCCTTTGGGAACTGTAAACTCTGAAAGAATAAACACTTCCGTCGGTACCAATTGGCTCGCAAAGACAAGCAAGTTGACCCTTGTATTCCAATTCGAAGTCCGAGTAAATTGCCCTAGTGTATGATTCAGCTGCTTTGATCAGCATCGGTACGTCAGCAAACAAAACCGGTTTGGTCAAAGCCGATTCATAATCTTCGAGAATTTCCCCATCACGAATTCGTACCAGCGCCTTCAAATACTGGAAAATAAAGTTAGAAAGAGGTAGTTTCCTATCGAAATAAAATTTGAACAGGCTCTCCATATATTCGCTCCACTGCTTTGTCGCCATGATCGAACAAAATGAGCTTCTTAAATAAGCTAAAGCCCATTTCTCTCGAGCCGCATATAAGTCCTTCAACCACGAGCTAGTAAGAAGACCGGAGTTAGCAATCAAGCTGTTCCATTCTCTGCGAAAATCTTCCTCTGTTTGAACATCATAAAAGAATCTTTCGAACTCCTGAAATGTTTGACCAATATGCGGTCGAGCATTGTAGAGTATATGCCGTAGACAAAACCGATGATAAGTGTCGGGCAAAGTCATGGAAACCGCCTTTGAAATATCATCACACTGATCGGTGAAAATTGTTTTTGGTTGTTTCCCATTCATCGCAGCCAAAAAAGTTTTAAGCAGCCAGATATACGAATCTGTGGTTTCGTCAAGAAGTAACGCAGAACCAAATATAACAATTTGTTTGTGGTGGTTTGTGCCGACGAATGCTGAAAAGGGTAATTCATTCTTATTCATTCGATAGGTGGTGTCGAATGTAACTGCATCACCAAAGTAGGCATAATCAGTAATGGATTGGGCATCGGCCCAAAAGCAGTTTGTCAAGCAATCCTGTTCATCAATTTGTACGGCATAAAAGAACGACGGGTCGTCGGATTTCTTAGCTTTAAGGAAATCCAAAAGGAACTGTGCATCCCCCTCCTCCAAATCTCTCATCCGTTTAATTTTCAAGAAATTGACTGGATTCTTGAGAGTAAATCCCGTATAATCTTCGACACAATGTGCCTCCTCTTGCTGAGAATTGTGCAATTGAACTGCTTTTACGCCGAAATAATCCGATGCTGTAAATACTTTTCGTTGAATTGGTAGTTTCTTTCTATGGGATCTCAGCATGTGGGAGTTCTGCGGGCACGCAAGCGGGTGATTATGTTCGTCGACAAACTTATTCACGACCCATTTGTTATCGTTGCTCACTTTGAACTCAATCCGGGCAAGGCAGTTGGTCCTCTCAATTGAGCGCCCTTTACGAAGTCCATGAGTACGGTGCTCGTGGCGGGTGCCTTCGTTGCTGCAAAGGTAGTGGCGGTAGCGAATGCTCCCATCTTTCCTTCGCGACAGATGGTCTTTTCTTACACTGAACCCCTTTCTCTTAGCGTATGTGTTGTAGAAATTGTATGCTTCGTCCTCTGAATGAAATACCAAACCAATTTTCGGTTCTAATTGATCATTTTTGTCAGTAGTCTCTGCCGATTCATCCATAGCATCAGCACTTCTTTTCTTTACGTCTAATGTTTTGGTGATGACATACCACCAAGTGCCATTATCGACTCGTTAATGAAAACCAACCTTTGGAATCTTCAACAAAATAACTATCATAGCTTATTTAAATGCAGTGAAAAGAACCCACAAAGTTTTCTTCGCTACATTAAGTAGTCCTGCGAAGAAAGTATAAACAGTGTTGGCACGAGTTAATACATAGAAGATCAACAAAAGAAAAACCAAATCCCATGAACTTGAAATTGTAAGTTATTGTGAATTGCGAGGAACCAAAAGAACCACGGAACACAAATAACGAGCCATATAATCATTCCCACAACGCGATCATTGCGTGAGCAATAGCAAGCAAGTGTTACAGATTGTGATTTAACTTTCGAAGAGGGCATAGTATTAATAGCACACGGTTCACTAATAAAACACCAATTAACATAGCTGTAAAATATATTAAATCTAGACAAACTCCGTTGAAAGATTTCTTCAGTTATTTTAAAATTCATCAGAAGCCCTGAACTTCACAAGGTCTAGATAGCAAGAGGCAGGATTTATCATGGTCAGGCAAATTTTGCAGTTCCCGAAAAAATTATGCAGACACCGTATTTTCCCCCTGTCAAAAAGTTCAACCCACCTAAAAACAGAGAGAGGATTAAGGGTGTAAAAAGGGCTTGATGGTTGGTACCCGAGGTCCCAAGTTCGAATCCTAGTTGATTCACATATCCAGCTAAGTTTATTTCTAAATAAATAAAATAAATGAAGCGGGTAGCATGCTACCTATCTCTCAAAAAAAGGATAAATGGTGTAAAAACACCTCCATAGAACATAAGTAAACAACCGCAGTAATCTCTTGTTATTGTATTTATTCGTAGAAGGGAAGTGTATAAAAAAACACATGGTGTGTACTTTGGCGGTGCGTGCAAAAGCATGCTTTGCAAGAATGTTACCTCGACATGCGACAACCACAAGTGCAACAAAAGCGACAAAAGATTAATCCCCGAGGTATGTTTTCCATTAGAAGAACAAAATTTATATTTCCAATACATCAAAGAGAAGTAACTTTTCTAACAAACAAACCTACCTAGACCCAGTTTGGTAATGCGGTGGCTAAAAGCATCATCCCTTTTTTATGCTTTGAAAGGTCTAAAAAAATTAAAAGCTCTTTTAATCATCCATCAATCTTCAAATGTAATAAAATTGCAGTGGAAACCGCAGCTGCAGTGGCAATTACAAGCTTGCAAATTTTTTAAGCCTCTCAAAGCATAAAAGGATGCTCTTAGCACATTTCGAGATGGATATTTGAGCATTCAAAATTTGATTTTACTCCCTTAACTTTAGAACTGAGCTTGATTTAAGTATGTTCCTACTCGAATTCAACACTATTTTTAACTATTTCGACGAAACATTTTGCGTTCCAATAGAAGATTCTAATGTTTTCTTGTTTTAAGGAAACCATTAAATTCCAATCAAATTTATGAAATTAAATCAAATAAAAATTTATATGAATAAAATCCAAATTTCTGAAGCTCATTTTTTTAAAAAAAAAAAAAAAACCAATTTTTTAGAAGAATTAATATGCCATCGAGATTCTAACAAATTCAAAAGCAAAAACCCAACCCTAAATTGCAACAACGTGCATTCAAATCTTGATTTTACTCCCTTAACTTTAGAACTGAGCTTGATTTAAGTATGCTCCTACTCGAATTCAACACTATTTGTAACTATTTCGATGAAACATTTTGCGTTCTAATAGAAGATTCTAATGTTTTCTTGTTTTAAGGAAACCATTAAATTCCAATCAAATTTGTGAAATTAAATCAAAAAAAAAGTTAGATGATGCAATCCAAATTTTTGAACCTCAATTTTTTTTTACAAAAAAAAAAAACCCGATTTTTTAGACGAATTAATATGCTATCGAGACTAACAAATTCAAAAGCAAAACCGCAACCGTAAATTGCAACAACGTTTCAATTACAACACAAAATAAGCATAAAATTTTTTAAAAAAAGAAATATTATATTATATGAAACGATACAATAAAGTAAGGGTTCAATCGAATTAAGCGTAGACGCGAATTAAAGAGGAATCGGGGGAGCTTCTTCTCTCACCTCACGAATGCGAGATCGAGCGAGAGAGGATGGGGATTTTGGGGGCGCTTCCTCGGCCACCACAAAACCCTAAAAAACCCTAAAAAAGCCGCCGCACTTTTTCTCTCCCCTCCCCCCCCACCCCAAACCCCGACCACCACAAAAGCGCTGCTCCGAGAAGCTCCGTTGCAGCGTTTTATTAGCGTTTGGGACCGGGGGAGGAGGCACGTGCGCGGCACGTGCGGTTGCAGTTGGGTTAATTTCATACAGGTCCCTGTAAATATAGTAAATTGCAAACACATCCCTATAAAGGTCGACTTTTATACGTTGTCCTTACAAAAGTTATGATGTTTTTAAAATATATCCCTCTAGTTTGTTACCGTTAGAGAACTTTATATTTTCAATTTTGAAATTACAAATATGTCCCTCCAAAAGCAAAAATAGTATAATATAAGAGGGGTAAAAATGTCAAAAACTTACCGGGGTTGAGTATTTAACCTATGATTAACTAAATTTTTCTAACGGATTCTAACGGCAGGGATTTATTTGAAAACATCAAAACTTTTGTAGGGGAACAACATATGAAAGTTGAACTTTGTAGAAATATATTTGTCATTCACTATATTTGCAGGAACATGTATGAAATTAACCGTTCTTATTTAAGGCTAAAACATAGAAAATCTCTTTGTGAATACTCTTTTTTTTTTTCTTTCTTTTTCTGATTTTTAAAATTTTATTTTTTACCTACTTAAAATTTCAGAAATATTTTCAAGGAAATACGGTGTTATTAGAGGGGACAAAATGACCAAATTATTCTTACTTCTTTTATAAGAAAAAAAATGTTTTTTTAATATATTTTTGTTATTTTGAATGATATTTTCGGTATAAATTATAAGAAATTAATGGAATAGTAATGGAACCTGATGGAGGGAGGTTAAATTCAACAACTTGAATCATCAAAGGTGTAAAATATAGGTTTTTGAAAGTTAAGAAAAGCAAAAAAGCGGATATTTGTAAGAGAGTTTTTATAATTTTGCCTATTTTATTAATATTTTATTAATTTTTATTATAGAAATATTTTGTGTTTCTTTTTCATATTTTATTATATCCTAATTTTTTTTTAAAAAAAAAAAAAACTTCCAAAAGAGAAATTTTGAGGGTTTATGAAATGCATGGACAAAACCACAAGGCAGGGGTCTAACCCCCAACATTTGAGTCTACATAATATTTGCTCATATATGTACACCTCTATCCCAAACAACTCTTGTATATATACTACTTTAATGAGTTATATCTAAATACTATCCGCAGCAAACAGCCTTCATTGTTGCTATTTGTTTTCGACGATAGAAGCTCTAAATCAACGACCGGTACCTTTAAATATGATCTATACCACTCGAAGTATCTAGAAATTAAATTTCAAATATTTTCGATACTATTGACCTAAAAATCAAAGAATTACAAAATTTATAAATTTAATGGTCGATATGAAGAGTTTGTTTGTTTTATGGTGTAAAAAAATATGAATCAAGTGAATTTTGGTTAAAAAAAATCTTTAAATTCGATTATAAGAATTCTACCATCACTGTTTGAAGGATGTTTATTTTCGGCTATTTATTTTTGTGTCTACTTGATGCACAAGAGAATAATATCGAAAAAAAAACATAAAAATTAATTTTTATATACTCCCAATGGTCTAAATTATGTTTAACAATGACAATCGATGATTCAAAAGCTCCAACATCGAAAATAAATTAATAGCAATGAAGCTCGATTGCTAATAAAAGTATTCTAGTTCAACTTCTATTTTAAATGCACAAGACCCCAACATTTGGGTCCACATAATGTGGCCTATATATATATATGTTTGCTCATATGTATTATTAATGTATTGTCAATTTCGTATAGAAGTACATATTTGTCAATACAATAACTTCTTTGAGTGGGGCCTCATACATATTTAGAATGTTAATACATGTACCTACCTTATTTGGCACAAAAGGAGCTTCTCTTTACAGGAAAAGGCATTCATTCTAATCAAAAGTTAAGACAAAAAGGAAACTCACAAGAGTTAATGAATGAATAGATGTTTCCATAACTGCAGTTCATGTATAAAAGACACCAAGAAATGGACCTTTGAATGTTTTGCAGAAAGACTCTTTATACACTTTCTTATTTACAATACAATCTGCTGACAACCCTAGAAAGATTTTTAGGTGTCTAAAGAGCAAAAAATCTTGATACTCTACAAACAGTACATAACTCGCGTTATTTGAAGAAATCATGTGACATTTGTATATTTCTGATGCATGTTACAGGTCCAACTCATCTCGCAGAAAACTCGAACCCTTCGAAACAAATGTTGCTCGTCCCTAACGAATTCTGCCCCATGTTATCCAAAACATTCGCATCATCCGCCTGTTTAAATGGAATATTATGCAACAAACTCTCCATCTCCTCGAAAAATCTGTCGAGCCCGTGTTCGAGGAAAACTAGGGCATCTTTGGAAAGCGCGCTTTTGACGGCGACGTTAACCGCTTTATGGCAAACGCGCCGATATCTTAAAAGAAGAGATTCTTGGGCATTTGAATTGATTGCGGAGTGATGTTCGGGATATGCTATCCCCTCCTTGGCGTACTTTGTCCACCTCTTTAATATGTAGCGAGGAGGCAGGTATAGAATGTTATTATTGTTAAGCACCTTCAATGCGTGCATGCATAGAATACCGAAGGACTCGAACTTCTTACAGCTGCACGTGACTGTGGATTCCGAGGGGTTAAAATCGACAATCCCATTAATCTGTTTTTGGGGAACAGAAACCCTAAAAGTGTATACCGATCCATCGACTGCAACCGGTTCACAAAGGCAAGCAAGCTGACTCTTGTATTCAAATTCGAAATCCGAGTAAATTGCTCTTGTATACGACTCTGCTGCTTCTGATAGCATAGGTATCTCGACCAGCAGAACTGGTTTACTTTGCCTCGATTCATAATCTTCGTGCAGTTCCTTCTCGCGAAGTTGAGCTAATGATTTGAAGTACTGGACCATGAATTTGGTAAGAGGTAATTTTCTATAGAAATGTATTTTAAAGAGATTGTCCATATATTCCGTCCATTTTTTCGTAGTCATCGTACCACAAAATGAGTTTTGACGATAATGTAAAGCCCACTTATCTCGAGCAGCGTACAAGTCGTTTAACCATGAACTAGTGGAAAGACCATGCTTATTCACAAGGCTATCCCATTCTTTTCGGAAACCATCTTCAGAACACCCTCCAAATATACAATTCTCAAACTCCTTTTGAAATGTGGGCTCTCGCATAAATAAACTATGCACACGTTTCGACGCATTATAAAGTATATGCCATAAACAAAATTGATGATCCGAGCTCGAAAATGTCATAGTACTTGCCTTTGTTATTGCGGCAGACTGGTCCGTCAAAATGGTTTTCGGTTGCTTTCCAGACATGGCAGCCAAAAAAGTTTTAAATAACCACACGAATGATTCAACGGTTTCATCAAGGAGTAACGCAGCACCAAATATAACAATCTGTTTATGATGGTTTATGCCGATAAATGGTGCAAAAGGTAAGTCAAAACTGCTAGACCGGTAGGTCGTCTCAAATAAAACCACATCACCAAAGTAGGAATAATCAATTATAGATCGTGCGTCCGCCCAAAAGCAGTTAGTAAGACGTTCTGTTTCGTCCAACTGGACGGCATAAAAGAAGGAAGGATCCTCACACTGCTTAGCTTTGAGAAAATCTAAAAGGAATTGAGCATCTCCTTTCTCGAGATCCCTTAATCTTTTCGAGCTCAAACAATGGCTTTGGTTCTTAAATACAACCCCAACATCTACTATACCACGAGACTCCTCTAAATTAGATTCCTGAACTGCAGTGGGCTTCACTCCATAATAGTAGTCCGATTCTGTAAAGATAGCCCGTTGAACCGGTAATTTCCTTTTATGAGATCTTAGCATGTGAATCTTATTAGGGCTCGCAAGGGGGTGATTATGTTCATCAAAAAATTTGTTGATGACCCATAAATTATCTCGGTTCACTTTGAACTCAATTCGAGCTAAACAGTTTGTTCTCTCAAGTGGGCGGGGTTTTTTAGTAACATGTGTACGGTGCTCCTGGCGCGAGCCTTCATTGCTACATACATAATGTCGATCACGTATGCTATTATCTTTCCTCCGAGAAAGATGGCCTTTTCGAACACTGAAACCCCTTCTCTTAGCATAGGAGTTGTAGAAATTGTATGCTTGCTCTTCTGAATGGAAATACATACCAACTTTAGGGTCTGATTGTAAATTTTCAGGTAACGAGGCATCCAAGAGAGTGATATTATTTAGCGATTCATCAGCAACAGTAGTGTCTTCTTTAACTGCTCCATCTGCCACAATTTCATCCTTTTTAGGGTCTTTTGTGGCATTTGCATCTTTAATCGATTCATTCAACTTCTTGCTATCTTCTAAAACCAAAGTATTGGAGCCAATATCACTCCCTTTGGAAGTTAGCGACATGACAGGAGCAACATTCTCTTTAGGAGCTCTTTCCCTAGCAGTTGACATTTTTCACCTATACTCATTCATCGATACAAATCAGCCTTTGTTATTCTCAACACTATCATAAATTGCACATTTCAGAACCAAGATCGTTTTCTCATGAATATGCAAAGTTGGTTACAAAGTTTCACAAAATCCTGGAAATGAAACATGTAAAATAGTAAGCGAAAAGTAATTTTGCAGCAAGCCCTGAAGACAACGACAACATAGCAGCTAAGGTGTCTAACACAAAACACTAAGCAAGCAACATATGCTACATATAACCCTCAAGTGCTATAAATTATCGACTGGGACATTAGGCAAATTCAAGACAATATGTCACCAGGAAAAGGAAAGGATGTAAAGATGGATCGCCAAAATTACTAGAAAGATAAAATACGTGTATCAGGAACAAGTTATAAGCAGAATTCTTAGAGGATAAGTTGCTAGAAACCAAGTTAAATTATTTGGACATGCCACACGTCTAACAGAGACTATATATTACAGTCAAGGATTTAAGTGCCTATCGATATAAGCCGTACCCACCGTGCCATACTGTGCCAACAAAATATTGGCACGATATGACCCTCCGCCGATGACGCTGCTCAAAATCTTTTTTCCTTTCGAATTAGCAAGTAGTTATCTCAATATAATGCAAAAAATTTGATAAAAATATATATTAAGCAATTATAATATCACTGCCAAAAAAAATATTTCATGCCATAATATGCCGCCACACAGGTACTTTATGATAGGCACATCAGCAAGTTCTCGGCACCACCCCGCGCCACGACACTTTAATCCTTGATTACAATGGTAGAGAAAGTGATTCTATTATATAAAAAAGCTGCCTTGAGAGGGAACAAAAACCTGAAAGCGAAGATAGAGAAAGTAGAGAGAAAAAACAAGACAGTTTTTGATTTGACAAAGAACCTGCTAAAAAGTAAACAAGCATTTGAAGCTCTAATTTCAAAACAAAACAAAATCAACCATAGTGCCGAAACTCCTCTCTCGCGAAAAAGATCATCTCTGATAATAAGAAAATTACATCTGTGCAACTTGCAACTACTAAAACACATTATCAGCAAGTGCAAACTACGTAATTGAATCGATTAACTTTGTAGGAGCCCATATTCATACCTAAAGAATCCATTTTTAACAAATTCGCATATTCAACAACATTATTAGGTTATATTTCGAAGTAATTGAGCATTTATTCAAACAATCAGTGCGTACACGTATCTAAAATCGCAATTACAGTAAATCAACCTAAGATACCACAACACAAGTAGGAATCGTAGCGAGAAACCCTAGAACTGAGAATAGGAAGGGATCCACGGCACCAACTGCGATTCGTAAGAGGATCCCTCGCACAAATCGTTACAGAGGAAGGGTCGGATTCGTGAGGGGTCGGGAATCGTCGTACCTCTACGCGGCGCCGCGAGCGGCGGCGGGGAGCGGCGGCGGCGGCGGCGGCGACGGAGGGGCGGCGCTCTCTCTCTCTCTCTCTCTATACGGGGAGGGGGATGTGCGTGTAGGGGCGAGTCGAACCCGTCCGTGTTGAATTATAAGTTTTTTTAAAAAAAAGATTTAATATTTAGTTTTATTATTAATTTAGTCGTGGAGTTCACTGTTTGGCTCCAACACTTTTGAATCAGTTTGATTGCGTTTTTTTTAAAATTGTCAATTTGCATAAAAAAAAAAACTCACTAGTTTTGAAATTTTGTAAAAAGTGGTCACTATTTTAAATTTTGTAGATTCAGTTCGAATCTCATCGGCTCCTCCACCTCCGCGACTCCGAGTCCTTCTCCGGCGGAACGATGCAGCACTGCCCTCGTTAGCATCACGGTGGGCCGCGGAGACGACGTCGAAGGACAAAAATGTAGTGATGCACTATCGCAGAAGGCCGCGGAGGCGGCGATGGATGGTCGGAGAGAAAAAGCAAAAAATAATAATATGAAAAAAGGCAAGCGAATAGGGAATATGCGTATTTTTTTCAATTTTCTAAAAATTTGGTCCGAATCTGTAAAATCGAAAAATACGGCCTACTTTTGCAAAATCTCAAAATTAATAAATTTTTTATGCAAATTGGCCAGTAATAACTGTTGTATTTTCTTTTGTTAGTTACATAAAAATTTCTTCATAAATAATAAGGAAATAAATTATAAATTATTTGTGAACTTCCTAATTAAAGAATTTGTTTGGTAATAAAAAAAAAACAATTAGAAACAACTTTTACTTTAGAATATATCTTTTTATAAAAAAGTTGTTACCAAAAACTTGGCAATAGTTTATATTAAAATATCAATAGTTTATATTAAAATATGTCACTTTTACTGTTTATCTTCTAAAATAGCATAATTAACTTCACCCTATATTATTATTATTATAAAATATTAATTTATCTTTCATATTTTTAATATTTACATTATTTACTTTCTACCAAATAAACAAATGAATTGAAAGAACGGTTAGTTCTCATACTATACATACAAACAGCAAAAGAAAATTAATTTTTACCTAAATTACCATTCACTTTAATAGTAATTTTTTTTAAAAAAAAATAACAAACAGGAAAATTTTCTCCAGCAGTAATACCAATCTCAGATCTTCTGAACTTTTTCGCCGCAGAATACATAATAAAATCTCCTACAAATACCAGTTTAATCCACACCGATAACCGTAATTTCAAAGAGAAACAACACCCAACGACGGATTTAAACAAACATTCTACAATGAGAGAAACGGCGTCGGTAATGGCGACAAGATCAAAAACAGGCGCGGGGATGGAGAGGTCGGCAGAAGCCCGTTGTTGCAGCGTCGGAAAGCGCCAGATGCGTATCTCATGTTTCTTTTGTGGCTTGTTTGGTTCGTCGCTGGTGAACATCCCAGTTGTACACCCGCGCGATCGTGACCTACAATGCAAATGTAAATTCTGATTATCATCGACCGTGATTTTTCTTTCTTTTCTTTTCCACTTATCTCTGTAAATGTCATCCCAAATTCATTTTTGTAGAAATTGTGACTAGCAAAGCGACAGTAATCGCATTTAGTGAACACTTTATCCTCCCTATGCTACAAATTGAAAAGTCACCATTTCCAATTATGTAAAATAACGGAATAAACTAGTTGAGAAAATAAAAGTTAGAAGGCATGAACTGTCCCTAAACTTAACCTAAAAACGAAATCATTTTCAACGAGTTATGAATTAGTAGCAAATTACAAGAATTTTCGAGTCGAGAGTACCTGAGTGATGGTTACTTGGTCTCTCAGGAACTGCAAATCAGCGACAAGGACTTCTAAACTGGCTTTTGCATTTTCTAAGTTCTTTTTCAGAAGAGCGTCGGCCTGCAGAATAGAAATGAATTATCTCAAAAAGCACTCTTTTTTTGTGCGATATACGAGTAAATATTACCTCTTCACAAGAATACTCCAACATCACATTTGCTCCCAACCAAAGACACACCGAATCAGCGTCTTCAATTCGTGCACGTGAATAGATCCCCTCAGAAACTTCAAAATCAGCAATAAGGGCCTGCATAAATAAATTGGGACGCCAGTCATATATGGCTGCGATGAGTCTTGCATATATACGCCATGAAAATATGTGAGGGCACCGCACATATACTGATTTTGCAGAGCTGCTGGTACAGTTCCACATATTGGCGAGGATGTTTATGGAGAAAAAAGATTCGAAAAATATACTGGCTGTGGAAGATTATGGATCAAGATACGTGAGTTCTAACGAAAATAAAAACATGGCATAAAGGTACTAGATGGATGAGTTTTTGAGCTCGTCCAACAAATTGCAGGGAGCGAAGTGAATATTTAGCATAAAAACTAGAGTTTTTCAATCTTCTGAAAAAGATTCAAGCAGTTCCATGCATATCTAATGAGCAAAATTAGATAATCCCTACTCTCCAGACGGTAAATTTCTAGATTAACTGTCACGCCTCGGGACCCGGTTGAAAGCAGTTCTCTTGAAGGTGTTGAAATTTTATATGGTGACCTCGGTTTCTACATTAACATTACTCTGCAACGTCGAGGGTACGATAATCGAAATGCCCTTCAGCTTGCATGGCAGGTTCGAATTATTTGTAAAGAAATGGAATCATCCAACGGCCTTATTTGAAGTTCTAATCTTATAATCAACAATCGTAGAACAAGAAGAAAATGAAACGAACCTCACCAGAACCCTTTTTAGCTTGTAATGTGGCAACTATATCCAAGCACTTCTCAATATCTGGAATTTTTGCCTGTAGCAACAGGAAAAAAAAAAAAAAAAAAAAAAAACAGGGAACCTCTTCATTTCCAACTGGTAGAAAACCATAACAGGATGCAATGTTGGATACTTTCTTCGTACTTTCCTAACAAAACATCCTCAAATCATTTAAATATTTGAAAAACATGAGAAGCAGATCCTACCTTGGATAGGCGGATCAACTAGAAGTATGTTTACACTGACATTTTCTTTTGGCTAAAATGCAAAATACCAGTGCGGAAAATAGTGCCATTGAACTTTGCTAACTCCAAAATAAACCTACATTACCATCTCAATGTTTAGACTATTAGCACTTAACCCCCTCCCCACCAGATCTTTCCCCTGAGCAGGGGGGGTATAAATGGCATTCCAAATCATATTATATAACGACTATCCAACAATTCCTGAGTGAAAAAAATGTGACAGAGCAGGGCAGAGACGGAGGAACATTGAAGAGCGATATTTGGATTTTTCATTTCAACAAGGGGACAAAAGGCATATATGGAGCTATTTTCCGGGGGGGGTTCTGCATTAAGCCTTTTCATTTTCCTTCTTCCATTTCTTTTTTCTTTTTTTTTTCTCTTCTTTCTCTTTTGCAGAAAAATGCAAAGAAGTTGAAGGTACCTGAAGATCTCTTTGTTGTGCTAGAAGTTTCATCTCAACTATCTTGTACTGCTGAAGCCTGGAAAGAAGGAAGTTAACGTTTAGGACAGAATCTTTTTGTACAGAAAATGGAACAACATAGTCTATACATTATTACTGGCATAAACATGAATAAGATTCTCCAAACAACTACAGCTCAGAAATCAACTAGTTTCACAAGAAATCATAGTAAGCTTATAAAAATAAAAATAAATAAATAAATAAAAATCTTGCCGAAATCGTACTTTGATGTAGGCGCATTAAAATAATAAGGGTACAATTTATTCAAGGACAAGTTCTGTAGGACTAACGTCAAGTATCGCCAAGTTATTTACAACCATAGAATAAGGGAAATAACTTGAGCTGCCAAGTGTTTTCTTACAAACAAATAAATGTTCAAGGATTTTGCATTCCCACATTTACGGACTTCCAGTGATATCAATAGATTTACCAACCAGATTTTGATGATGCTCAATCGACAGAGTTACAATTGACTATCATGTTATTACCTAATATTTTCAAATTGACATTGTAGTTATGACCAATTGATTAATTTTTAGCATCGATAAATGCACAAAAATAAGATTGTTAGACAGATAGTGAAATTTTAGGCTCCTTCTCTTACTCCATCCTTACATAAGCAGTACTACAATGAAAAATATTGGAAACTTCGTTTAACAGTAACAGAAAGCAAGGAAGGTAAGTGAAAAGGTCTGGTAAATAAGAGATGAAGAAGATAGAAAAGATCGATAAAGGCCTGATACTGTCGCAAGCCACGGCTTGTCATCTACAGATAATACTGACGGGCACTTTTACTCATACTAAGACTAATCTAATCGGTTAGAATAGGATACAAATTCAACGGAAATATATGAAAGCCAAGTAGAGTCGTATCCGTATAGTATAAGAATCAGGATAAGATCACATCTTAAATCAGGACACGAATATAGTCTTAGAGGCGGGGCACTTCACATGTTTTTGGAAGAGTAGAAACAAATCAATGACATATAAGGGTCTATTTGGCAATGGTATAGTGTGTTATGTAGTTTGACAAAGTGTTGTCGAAGCCCGAAATTCGAATTCACCCCACAGCGCTCTGTGGCAGCAGAATCAGAAGCTCCGAATCAGAGCTTCTGATTTTGGACCTCAAAATCACACTTCTGCTTCTTGCTACAGGTAACTACAGATGAAAGCAGAAGCAGAAGCAGGATCAGAGGGTTCTAAACCTGTTAAATACAACTGTGCTCCATTTCCCGAATCGAGTAAGCTTCTGAAAACTCCTAACTTGTAAAGAAAATTAGGGTTAATTATGGCAAAATCAAACCTTTATTGAAGAAAAGTGAAGATGAGGAGGGGACGAATGGAATAAACACTACAAAACCATAACAACAACCACAACAATAGGGGATTACACAGCACGATCGTAGCAAACACCCTAATAGTAGGGATCAAAGACGAAAGAGTCCGAAACCCTAGATGGAGGAGGGTGGAATCGGAACCTCTCTTGGAGGAAGGCGAGGGAGGAGTTCACGTCGAGCCCCGATTGCTTGAGGTAGGTCTCCACGTCCTCCACGAAGGACGCCGCGGGGATCCCCCTCCGCTCCGCCACCCCCTGCGGGGACGAGGGAGAAGGAGACGACGATGAGGCGGACGCCGCCGCCATTAGAGAGCTGGAGGAGAGAGAAGCGGAGGTCTCCAAGCTCTCTCTCTCTCTCTCTAGAGCTCTCTCTCTCTCTTTCTAGGGTTTCGAGGAGGGAGATGAAGAGGAGTAGGGGGTGCTGAGTGTGAGTCCACCATTTGATGTGCGGATCGTGTAGAGACCTTTGGATTTGATCAAGATCGGCCGATCTCGACCGTTCAATCCGTATGTGTAATGCGTGTGTGAAATAAAAGTATTAATTAAACCATGAGAAAATTGCATATATGTCCCTAAATATTTTACAAATTATTAATTTGTCCCTACAATATCTTATTATTTTACTATTATATGTTTCTAAAACTAAAAAGAGAAGGGATTAATGGTAAAAAAATGTTTAGAGACCCTCTCAACTACATCACATTTTTTTTAACTATAACCCTCAATTTTTAAATATAGTTAGATATATTAATTTGATTAAAACTAGAGTTAAAATCAGTAATTTTAATGACTGATGCATGTAAGCCCTTTACAAGTTTGCTGACATAAAAATAATTTAATTTAGGTGAAATTTTGAGAAAATAAATATATTATATATATTTCAAAATATTATGTATATTTATTAATTCCTGCTAGTTAAATATATTTTAAAATTTTAGCAGCAAGAAGGTATATATCGAGCGAATTTAATTCGGCGAAAAAATGAGCTTCTATATATATCTCCAGAAAAAAGAATTAATTAAAACTCTAACTTGAATTAAGTTTCTAAATATTATTATAATTAGGCTTAAAAAACCATAGAGACAATTATATAAATAGATAAAAGGCATAATATATAGGAAATCAAAATATCAATGAAAAAGAATATATATATATATATATAGAGAGAGTTGAGCTAGAATACTATCGATAGCAAATCGGCATTTTTGCCACCCATTTGTTTTCGATGATGGAGTCTCCAAATCGACGATCGGCACCGTTGAATATGATCTATACTACTTGAAGTGTTTGGAAATCAAATTTCGAATCTTTTCGACATCATTTGCCTAATGATCAAAGGGTTTCAAAATTTGTAATTTTAATGATCGATATGAGGCGTTTTCTCGTTTAACAGCGTAAAGATACCCAAATCAATTGAATTTTTGTTAGAAAATTTTTTAAACTATTTAAAACAAGATCTATACTCTAGATCTTGATTACAAGACTCCTATCATCATTTTTTTAATAATATTCATTTTCAACCGTTCATTTTTGTGTCCACTCGATGGGTATGAGAACAATATCGAAAATGTATGAAATTTGATTTCTAAATACTTCAAATGGTATAGATCATGCTCAACGGTGCCAATGGTCAATTTGGAGGCTTCATCATCGAAAACAAATGGGTGACAAAAGTGCCGGTTTGCTATCGATAGTATTCTAGCTCAACTATATATATATATATATATATAATATATAATATATATATATATATATAATATATATATATATAATATAATATATATATATTATATAATATAATAGTATATGCATGAGATCTCCCAAACTATACAACTCTTAACAGACTCATGATCATGTAAATCTCAACAGTAAAAATAAAAACAAAAAATAAAAAATCTCTTCATCCATTCAATCACAACTGTTTAAATAATTATTTTATATATATATATATATTATATATATATTTAAGAGATGATTAATCATAGAAATAGTATTATTATTACACTATCGCTTTGGAGAAAACACACTGAGCATGATCTTCATCACCTTCACCTGCATCTCAAGCCACATTACGTAATCCGCTGCGACGCGCAGAAGCCCCTCGAGACCGACCGACTCGTCGTCCCCGCAGCGCTGCGGCACGAGCCGCCTCAGCTCCCCGACCTTCCGCTCGACAAGCCGCGCGTCGACGGGCTCTCTAGAACCTTCTAGAAGAGCCCTCCCCCTAGTCATCTTCAACATAGTAGTAATTAGGGTGGTGGCTCCAGTACCTGCTCTTTTGGTCTTTGCCATCTGCTTCTTGAACCTTCTTCTTGCTCTTGTTGCTGCATGGTGTCGCGTGGCGCGGATCGAATGCGTATCGGTTCGAGAGCGGCGCGACCGACGTGGTTTTCGTGTCGCCATGTATGTGTATATATATATATATATGTGTTAATGGAGAGCTTAAAGAAGAGTTCAAGCTAAGCAACTTCCTTATATATATTTGTAGCCCTAATATATACTAGAGAGAGAGAGAGAGAGAGAGAGAGAGAGAGAGAGAGAGATGTATACACAAAGGTTTTGAAGAGGAGGAGCTCATACATATATACAATGGCATGGCATGGCCCAAAAGTAAAAAAATAATGTTTGATGAATGCATGTAGATGTGGGGATAATGAATGATAACAAATTAAAGAAGAGGGAGAGGGGTGGGGGTGGTGGGGAGGGGGGGTGGTTTGGCATGAAATGGTTTGCTTGTGGGAGAGGGCATGTTCTCTCCTAACTCAATGCACATGCATCCACATGATAATTCCTTAAAAACACCTAACCTAGCTCTTACTTCCCCATCCCTATCACCTCTACTAAAAAAGTCTAGAATATACCGATTATATTACTGATGTGGCGTCCCCAGCCAATCAGATTGTTCCTCTTAGATCACCTGTTCCATCATGATCATTAAAAAAAATTATTATTATACTTTTTTCTTCAAATATAGAGATGCGATTGGCTAGTTATTGATGATGTGGTGTAAGTGTTATATACCAGACTCCCTCCACCTCTACACCTCTCTCTCTCTCTCTCTCTCCTTGGAAGTTTATTGCCTACATCAAGTGCATCATTACATCTATACATTGTAGTGCTATTTCTTATTTATTTTTATCTCATAATTCAATCTTTATCTATCATTCGCTCAATTATAGAACTCTTTTATTCTGTTTGATATTCGATGATCAGATTGAAGAGTTGCCGAAGAACTCGAATCCAACCCAAAAGCTTATGTTGTTAGAGAAGATACCTCTCCATATGTGGCACTAACTCAAGTGCGGCTAAGTGTGTAGCGAAAACAACTTTATATACTAGATGCAACTAAGACGTGGCCAGTGCGCAAGCGCTGATAATATATTAAAGAGCTTAGGCCTAACCCAAACACTTGAGTTGATAGATGGAAATATCCTCCACATCATATGTTTTTCATTTTATATCTAATAAGAGACTATTATTCATAATAGAACTGAGATAAGCGAAAAAAAGTAAAGCTAGAATAAAGGAATAATGTTTACTATCTGCTTTGTAGCCTTTTAGATGCCTTAGATTTAGTCAGAGTAGATGGAATAGTATTTGACCCAAGGGCTACAAATTTGATAGTAAATATATTCATCTACTATTGATAGTAGAACAGATGGACTCAATTAAAAGATTCATTAGAGGCTGTTTGATTTCTTAGAAAAAAATATGGAAGAAAACTTGTTGAGAAAGAAGTTTTTTATTAAAAACCTTTTTTTTTGTTTTCAGCCCATTTGATTCTAAAGAAAACTAGCTTTTTTGAAAAGCTTTTTTTTTATCAAATTTCATGAAAAAACTAGTGTTTTAGTTTTTAAACTTTTTTTTTTAGAAAAGCGAAAACACTAATTTTCTATAAAATGTAGTAAAAAGCTTTTCAAAAAAGCTTTTTTTTTTTTTTTTTCGAGAACCAAACATGCGAAAAACTGAAAAGGAAAAAATTGTCCATGGAAAACTTTTTATCTTAAAAAAGATTTTTCGACACTTTCCCTAGAAAGGAATAGTGCTTAGACACACAGATGCACCAGGTGCAATAAACAACAAAGTTCTCCTCCTTATTTTTCTCTCATACTACATGTATATATGTACCTCTCTCTCTCTCTCTCTATCTACATATCACGGATATTTCTGTAAGCCTCACATGTCCGTTTGTCGGACACGTGCGTGTCCGTGTTAGATACGTGTCCAATGTGGACACTCTTTGCATGCTCATTTACTGTCAATCCATAGTGCATACAATTAAAATATATATATTTATTTTTATTTTACTTTTCTCAATATCAAATATAATATAACGCCACTTTTTCTAAAAATAATAATTAAATGCATATAATTTTTTTTTGACAATATAAATAAATTATGTATAAAGAAAAATTATTTTTCTTAGAATATATGAACTATCAATACAAATTTTATTAATTTTTATTTGTACGAAAAATATAATAATATTTTACAAAAATTAATATTTTATACNAACGGATACATCCCTCCGTTTTCTTCTATAAACATCCGCTCTTTTCCATGTGCTTTTCGCTGCCGCGTCCTCTCTCTCTCTCTCTCTCTCTCTCTCTCTCTCTCTCTCTCTCTCTCTCTCCTTTTTCTTTTTTTTTCCTCATCAAAAAACACCCTGGATTTTTCCCCTCTCACTTTCATTCTCTCCATTGTGAAGTGGAAATGGGCCTTCACATCCTTATTAATTCCAGCTCAACAAAAGAGGTGACCAAAAAAGGGGTCCCCCTATGCATGTTCCATACATTAATTTCTATAGTGGTTAGCCACTTACTAGGGTTTTGCATGTATGCATGTACATGTTTCCCTATAGGGAACCCACCATAAGCCCTTGTTATTAACACATAATAATAACATATTAGTCTCTTTAATTTATTTCATATCCATCTTGCATTAGGATAGGGATTTGCTCCCCTAATCCTTAGTAAGTGGATTATGAGAGACATCATTATAATTTAATTACTCTTAATGAGTTCTTTTGTGTCGATAATCTCTCTTGCGTGTCGATCGGAGATCATTTGTCGGCTCCGACATGCGATTTCGACCTTAAGAAATGTAAGCATAAATAGTGGATTAGTAACTTGTATTATTAGACCATGTTTGATTAGTTTATTTGTAATCATCACTTGTCAAAGAAGTATATATGCACCATTGTCAATGTTCAATGTAGTAGTATTGGTACAAAATGTCGTATATAAATATTCAAAAAAGGGTTAATTTCATTATTTTCATACAGGCCTCTATAAATACTGTGAATGACAAATATTTTCCTACAAAGCTCAACTTTTGTATGATGTCCCGGCAAAAGTCCTGATATTTTCAAATAGTATGTCCCTGCCATTAGAATCCGTTAGAAAATTTTAGTTAACCATAGGTTAAATTCTTAACCCTGATTAGTTTTGACATTTTTACCCTTTTATATATACTATTATGGCTTTTGGAAGAATATATTTGTGATGGCAAAATTAAAAATATAAACAGACCACTAACAGTTCTCTAACGTCAACAAATTAGAGGAACATATTTGAAAACATCAGAATTTTTACAACATCAGAATTTTTGCAAGAACAACATATGAAAGTTGAACTTTGTAGAAATATATTTATCATTCACTATATTTGCAGAGACCTGAATGAAATTAACCCTTAAAAAGAGAAATACCGTTTTTTGATAGTTTATTTTTTTTAAAAAAGAAATAATTATTTCACATAATTATTTAATTTCCTCTCAGTTAAATCTAACACCAAAGCTTATGCATCGTTGCATTCTTAATAAAGTGGGTCCGAAAAGCATTAGAGCTTCTACTTTTGACACTTGTATGGAACCAAAATAGCATTTTACGGTATTATGTTATGGTACAATTTAAAAATATGAAGCTTTTCATGATGATAAAATGCACAAAAACATGTATCTAAATCCAAATATTTTGTCATCCAAACAAACTCTACACATCATTTAACATTCACATCAATTGGTTTTTAGCCCAATGGAAATCATACAATAATATTTGATCCTTGATCTAGAGACAAACCATATGGAAATATTGGAAACTATAAAAGATATTTAAACGATTCGACATCGATTATACGATTCCGTTTTTCAATTTTTCGATTTTTCCAGTTCCATAACAATCGCTAAACAAATCAATAAGTAGGGTTTCATATTTATCGGCATTTCCATCATTTAATACAAAAGAAATGGAATTACAAAATGGAATAATTCATAGATTCTCTTCTTGTTTTTTTCTTAAATCAAAATCTACAAAGGGCCCAGATGAGAAGAACTAATCGATGTTTATCCACGATCAAGATTCCGGTACACGGAAAAAAAAAAAGAAAAAAGAGCTTGTAATAAATAAGCAACAATCGATTTTATGTGCACAACAACTTCAACAAACAGTGATAGAAGAGACCTACGAATCGAACATCTAATGTCGATCGGAGCTCGCTGATCAGCAGCGGTGATCAATGATCTAAAGCACTTCTTACCGATAAATAAGGCCCTTGTGAGCCACCTTTTGTGATTAGTTCGTTATGATTTAGAAATACGACAATAACGGTGATATCGTCGTGGAAATGCCGCCGGACCTTCTTATCGATCCTCTTGAGATCGGAGTAGCGCATCTCTCGCTTTCTCGCCGCTTCATGGAGAGCGGCTTTTATTAGCCTCCGTGCACTTCCCTGATTCAAAATGAGATAAAACGTAGCAGAAGTTATACGGTGCAAATCACAGTGTCAACCTGGCAAAGCTTTTCAATGACTAACAGCTTTCTAATCAAAAACCCTCCCAAAAACAAAAAAACTTTCCATCCATGTAAAACAATTTAGTCATGTAAATCAGATGGTCACATGTTACTGAAGCATCCTCTTTCAGATTCTGAATTCATCATTACAGAAGTGCTAAGTTGGATTCTAATCACAATAACAGCCTTCTTCATAGCATAACTGACGAGAGTTTATCCAATTTTTCAGTGACTTACAGCAAATAATTGCAAGATTGAGCGCGACAGATAAAAAAGAAACATGGAGAAACAAGCAACATCTGCACTACGCAAATATTTATGTATGACCTACATTTTTAGGCCCTAATTGGATTTCAGCACGAGTTACCCAGAGATAACTGTAGTGCGATGATGATTTCTTTTGTGATTGGAAGCCTAAGAGTTTGACTTTAGCTCCTTAGTAGGTCATGGCATCTGTGATTTAATAGAATAGTGTTTTCACGTACTAGTTGGTTTTTCTTACCCCAAAAGAATGACTTGAAGGCTAAACATGATATGTCTTTCTAGCTATTTGATAATACTCTTCATCTACCAAATACTACAACGTTCTTAAGTAAACGAAAGAGATGTGCTAAACACGATTGTCACAATGGGGCCTTACGGCAGTGTTTGGTTAGGAAACAAAGGGGGGAATAAGCCCTTATTCCCCCCTTTGTTCCCAAATGAGAATTTTCGTACCTGAGAACTACTATTCTCGGGTCCCTGAAATAAGCCGGTATAATCCAGTATAAGGCTAGAACTATTATTCCACCTTTTTGCTGGAACAAGCTTGTTTCCAAGTAGGAACAAGGTTAATTAAAGCCTTAATATATTTTAATTATGGTATTAAACATTAATTAATTTAACTAATATATTTAAATCATTATCCATCGCTTAAATAATAAAATAATTTATTTATTTATTACTTATAATTAATTAGCTAATTAATTATTAATAATTTAATATGTTTATCTATAAACTAATATTTATATTGATCATCCATTAATATTTTTATTAATCTAATTAATTTTTTTACTAGTTATCTAACTAAAATAATTTACTAACTAATTAAAAAGTTAAATTATTTTTTACATTTAATTAATTAATTAATAAATTTTCATTATCTTATACAATATTCATAGCTAATAAATTTATTAATTTATTAAATTATTTTTAAGTAAAATTTTAATATTAATTAATTAGATAAAATAATTTTAATTTAAAATTATAACTTTTATTTCTCTTGTTCCAATCGAACCATCCAAACACTATTTACCTTATTCCCAGGAACAACCTAATTTTCATCCAAACACAAAATTAGTCTAGTTCCTACTTATGCCTGAACTTGTATCTATCCCTGAAATAAGCAATTGTTACTTATATCCGAACCAAATGTAGCCTAAAAGTATAGATTATTATTGTTTCCACCAGATTCTTAATTTGTTTAGTTTGCTTAAGACATTTGATTCAGCACAAATGCATCGATTGCTCCAGCTTCCATACACCACATGGTGGTTGAACACTCAAAATACAAAGCAAGCAAGCAAAGAATCAAAACTGCTTTGATGCTTGGGTGAGTGCAACAGAGCATTATAAAGATTTTGCCAGGTAAACCCGTAGCATATGACACGAGCACTTCTTAAATAAATTTTAAAAAAGGCATAAGAGTTTTGCAGTGAGCGACAGATTACAAAAGGGGGAACAAAGCTAACTATAAGACCTCCTTCAGTTAAGCAACTTTAAATCTATTCTTGTTTTTCTTTTTTTTTTTAAACCTTATACTCAAATTTTACAAGATTGAATGTGCCACAAGACGGTGGATTATTCCTAATTTTCACATTTGTGGGGATTGTTTGGTGATAAGAAAACAAAGAAGTGTAGAACTACCTATTATTTACTTCTTTGTTTTTTCAAAAATGGCAAGATTTCAAGCCGACAAACAGCAAACAGAAAAGACAAGTCCATCCATTGGCAGATACAATCACATAGAACTTCACTTCAAAGAAGACAACAGGAAAGGTAAGGTTATCAAATGAGGCCTAGGGGTTTCATCTTTTTCATCAAAGAATAGTATAAAGGTAATGCCTTGCATTTAATCTTGTCTGCATGTTGGAAACTCTTAAATAAGTATAAGTCGATATAACAGCATGAACAAGAATATCATGAAAAGTTGACCTTGTGGGCCTTTCAGAGAGGAGATATCAGACGGTCTATGAAACCTAACTGACGAAATAGATCAGAATATGCCATTAATTATTCCTCCAAAGATAGATCCATGTGGTTTTATTTGCTAGCAATTTTATAAACAGTAAAATGTTTGCATGACATGAAATAGGCATTTGTAGTTACCAAGTCACTATTAAATATCATTTAAAAAAAGAAAGAATAAAGATAACTTGCATCCAAGTAGCCTAAAGGCCCAAAAGTGGTCAGTATTAGATGCGAATTTTGTGTCAGTGTACACATGTAATTACATCTACGAGCCTTTTTCTATCTCGATGTGAAAATAATTGTAATCATAACAATATTTAAATTTTTAGATAGATTTACATATGACCCCTGCAAAGTTGCTTATTTTACACACATATCCAGTAAAAGGCTGATTCTCAATGCATGCCCTTCAGAAACCTCTTACAATAAATGCGCCACTATAGAAAGAAGTTTCTAATACAAAACCAGTGTACCCTCCCATGGACTGGATGAACCTCCAACTTAAGGGTATTTTGTAAGAAACTGAACACTCGAGAGGGTATATAGAGAAAGAAAAATCAAAAGAGATGATTTTGCAGAGACATGCATGTAAAAGCCCCAAAATCAAATAATGCATGACAATAGATAAAAAAGAAGCGAAAGAGATAATATAATTTAAGAAAATCAAAATGAGAAGTTGCAACTAACAACAATAACGACCGAGTCTTACTGTACGGGGATGATTGTGAACAATGTCAACTGCCTCCTGATTACTTAGGTGTTCCCACAGCCCATCTGAAGCAAATATGAGGAAAGAGTCACTTGGTTGAAGATGATGAGAGACAATAGAGGGGTTCGCAGACAAGATAGGCATTCTCATGGGTTCGGAAATTCGGAATTTGGGGTTGATTGGTTCCCTGTTAAACTGGGCATGTTTCATATATGCATCACCTATAGATCTAGAAACCTGCAGTAACATTGCAATAGAAGTATTGGCCACACAAGTACAGTACTAGCTTCAAATAAAGCCTAAAATATATAAGTTTAACTAAAAGTAAACTTCTGCTTTTGCTGCAATAGAGACCAAAATACTTGAGATACGGCTTAAGTGTCATGAGTGGTTTCCTAGTAGATAAGCCATTTTACAATCATGCCAAGGTTGAGCCTAAATAAGGAAGAAAAATACTAAAACCCATTGGACTCTAATCAGATTCTAGTCCAAAAGTATTAAAGCTGCGAAAAAAAATTTAGTCGCTATAGCACTTAATATGTCCATAAACACGAGCTACAGCCCAGATTCTTAGAGAGCAGAGTCAGTGGTATTATACAAAGAACAAAGTACATTACATCATTTGATTCTGAACAAAGTACAATTGTATTTTCACAGACTAAAACAACAATACAAAACACAGACATTAGCAACCAATTTTAATCAATTCAGCCTTCGTCCTAAATCCTCAATAGAAACACACACATATTCCCTTTCGCAACTTGATTCTGTCTTAGTTCTGCCCTCTCATAAACAAATTGGAACTGAATCTTTCCTAATCACCTCTAGCTGTGTCGGTTTTCCGCCTCTACCTCTTTCTTAACTCATCACCACTTTGACCCGGAAAACAAAGAACAAACTTCACTAAGCCATAGTAATGAATACATCAACACATGTTGATTAACCAAAAGGCAATAAACAACAAAAAATTTAAGTTATCCAAATAAACATGTAAAACCAATGATATTAATCCCTACCGACAATATATAGGTTATAAAACTAATTGCATGTTGGTGGGGCCCCCTTCAGCATTTTCTTTCAACTGCAACCCCTTTAGTAGAGCATTTGGCAAACAGCAACTTTTGAAGCTTCTGCTGCAATAGCAAGCTGAAATGGGATTCTATGCCCTTAAAGCAGAAGCTCCAGCTTCTACTGTCACTCCGGAGAGAAGCTGTTGCTGTTTGGGGGAAGATTCTAATATAGTGTTTCTGATAGCAGTACTCAGAAGACATTTCATCGAATCGAATGAGGACACAACTGTAGGAGGGCCAAACAGTCAAGTGACACAGTAACTGAGAGTACAAAATGGCAAATTACTGACCTGTATAATGCCTTTGATTCTCCAAACTCCATGTTTGAGAACCACAATCTGAGGGTCATCAGGATGCTGCGCCTTGAGCTCCTGCCTCACCTCCTGCATGTTCGCATTGTGTTCGGTGGACAACTGTATGGCGGCAACCTCTCCGGTATTCCCAACTTTTTTACCGAGCACAACACGAGAGTCACCCAAGTTTGCAATGTAAAGAGTTTTTTGGCGAATCACGCCGACAAGACAGCAGGAGCCAGAAGTCGCGATGTCCGGCCGGGTGCTCCATAGCTGAGAGACGAGACTGATAAACCCTTCCTCAGTAGCCAAGAATGCCCTTCGGATGCCTTCAGCCGTCACATCTTGTGGGCCCGACGAAATCTCTAAATGAATAAATCCACCAAATTAATCAGACAACCATAACGGCATAAACCTATAAGCAAAATCCAAGTGCTAATTTGGCTCATTGTTTACACTTTCTTTTCTTTTTTTTCCCCCACATTCTATATAATAAAAGACACTTTCGATGATTTTTCTCAACATTACAATAGTCCGATTGGTTGCAAACTCCATTTTTATATTTGGACAACAACAAAAACAAAATATTTGCTAACCATATTTCCGTTTCTTCGTTACTCTACAAAGATGAGCTTCACAATTATATAATAGCATTACAATGAAACAATTCACACTCATTACCTCTAATCATTCATAACTTGAGAACATAAACAATACCAACATAAACATGTACTAACTACTAAAGCTTAGTCTCCTAAGAAGTAAGCTATTATTATAAGTAACACACACCTAAATTGCAACAAGCTAACTCAAGCAAATTGCATTGTATAGAAACCAAACATTCATAACATATATATAAATATTGCACATTTACATGGAATTAAACAAAAGAAGATCAAATTTGGCGCAAATAAAAGGCGATCGACCGAGGATCGCGGGGTCTCACCGCGGAAGTGGCGGAAGAGGTGGTCGCAGACGTATCGCGCGGCGTCGGGGCCCCCGTGGCCGTCGTAGACGCCGACGAAGGTGCCGAAGGGCCCCGACTCGACCTGGCTCTGGTCCTCGAGCACCTGGTTCGCCTGCGCCACCCCCATCGAGAACTCCCCCCCGGCGCACCGCCCTATGTCCTTGTACCACACCAACCCCTCCCTCCTCCCCTCCTCCGCCCCCCCTCCCCCTCCTCCTCCTCCTCCGCCGCCCCCGTCACCTCCGGCGGCCGCGGGCGCAAAGCACGCCGATAGGAGCCTCATCAGCGCGTCCAGCATCCCACATCTCTAGCCACGATTGATCCCTAACCCTAATCCCTTCCCCTCTCGTTTCGATCGATCTCAAGAGCCCCCCCACCCCACCGCGCCCGCGAGAGAGAGAGGGACGATGCCCTAGCTCGCCATTGTTAAGGAGAGGAGGAGGAAGAGGAGGAGGAGGAGGGGGTGCGCACGATAGCGTGAGGGGGTGGGGGGAGGTGCGCACGTTAGCGAGGAGAGGGGGTGGAGAATTTTGGTATGTTGGGTGGAGCTTTCAATGCCATATATACCGAACATATCCACTTACGCGCCCGCGAATTATGCGCACCTAAAACTGAGTGACCGCGTAAGTGACTCGGTGTACGACAAATTTTCCCTGCGCCCGGTGCATAAATATGTCACGTACACTATTTGAGTGTTTCTCATGCACTGCGCAATTTGCTGTAATAGGGGTTTGGACATCAAATTTTGATTCGTTACACGCAACATTTTATAAATCGGGTCAAATAGCGATTTTTCGAAAATATTATTGGAATATTTGAGTGTTTCTCATACACTGCGCACTTCGTAGTTTGCTGTAATGGAAGTTTTGACATCAAATTTTGATTCGTTAGACGCAACATTTTAAAAATCGGGTCAAATAGCGATTTTTTGAAAATATTTTAGGAGTATTTAAGTATTTCTCATACACCGCACTTCGCAATTTGCTATAATAAAGGTTTCGACATCAAATTTTGATTCGTTAGATGCAATATTTTAAAAATCGAGTCAAATAGTGATCTAAAAATATTATTGGATCAAAAGACAACAACTGATTGAACCAGTGACGACAGCATGACATTATAAATATTTAATTATTATTAATATTATTATCTATAGAAAAATATACATGTATTTTTTATTGTAGTATCATACTTAATTATAAAATATTAATTTTTAAATCAAGTTAAATAGATATAGATTTTTAAATTTTATTATTTATAAAATTAATCTATGTTAATAGAAAATAAAATCAACTTAGTTCAATTTAAGTTGTTGGATTAATATGACTTGATAATAAAAATCCAGCTAGTTTGATTAAAATCGGACTAGCTCATGAGTTCCATGATTGAACCCCTAATTCTAACAGTTCAAAACAGTTTTTTGACTTATTCGCTTCAAAGGATTAAATCAAATTGCTTTATACACCGGGTCACAGTCTGACTAACTTTTAGATCATTAGTCAGATGTATTTTATAGGCCAGATTACACTGTTGGTCCTCAACTTATCAAATGAGTGACAGTTTGATATTCATATCTTAATTTATTGTAATTTTTTGTTCAAACTTTTAAGCAGACTAGATAATGATATAACGTTGATACGACAATAGTAACATTTTAGATTTTACCACGACTATAATATTATCACATCGTTGTCACCTCAGCGTTATATCACTATTAAGTTAATTAAAATAAACCGTAAGATATGATAAAATATTTTAAAATATTCATATAAAAACTATATTAAATTAAAAATTTAAGGACAAAACATGACGGAACGTGCAGATTATATTTGCAGAATTAAAAATATTATTGTAGTATAATTATTATTATTATTATTAATTATTAAAAGTTAGTTCCGCTGTACGGATACTGGTTTGGATGACGTGGCATATGTCATTTGTGTTGGTTTATTTTGTGGGTTTCGTTTTCTGGTGTCGGAAGAAATGGTTTTATCAGGACGCAGAGTGGTTCACTGGTTTGCTGGAAAATGTATGATAACCCCCTCAATTGTAAGAAATTTTGAATTCCGTACCCTTTTTATCTGAGACCCCTCAACTTGTACTTTTTCAGTTAAATTTCTCATATTTAATTAAAATAAAAATTTTATTAAATTTAACTAGCTTTAAGTATTAACTAGTCTTTAGATTTAATTAGGTTATAAAAATTTGATAATTTTATATTTTAATTGATTAATATCACTTAATTTTAAAAAATAAAAAGTTAGATGTCATCATGTCAATTTTTATATATTATACCTTTGGCCCTCAAACGACAAGGTCAGTAACACTTGAGTAACTATATTTAATTCGTCTTAATTTTATGATACGAAACTTATAAATTATTGTAATTAAATTTTACAGCATAATATTTTTTATAATAATATTACACTAACGTCACATCATGTTAATACAATTATCAGTAATAATATAATCGTATCATTACCATATTAGCGATACATTACTGGTATGTCAAGTAAATTATAGACCTATTTATTGCGTCCTTCACGGTTTGAGGACCAAAAGTGTAATTTAGTGAAAAATTAAAGTCAAGGGGGGGTATTTTGAAAACGCTTATAGTTGAGAGGGTCTTCATACATTTCTACCGAGTAGTTTCTAAAGGGACTAGAGAAAGCGACCCTTGAAGTTGACATTTTCTCATTTAGTAAAAATGTACCTTTTAAAAAAAATAAAGTGAAAATATATTTATTATCATCCCCTATAAAAAGAGTATATTAAAATAGGGCTTCTTTAATTAATGGCCAATTTGCATAAAAAATGCACTAGTTTTTCAGTTTTGCAAAATGGGCCATTATTTTGGATTTTGAAAATTTGGATCGAATTTTTAGAAAACAAACCAAAATATCCTTATTCCTCTTTCTTTCTCTTTTTTTTTTTTCTTTTGTTCTTTTTTTTTCTTTCCGACGTCCCTCTTCCACCACCTCCGCTTCCCTCGGTGATGGTAACGAGGGCAGCATTGTCTCTTTTTTCTCCGCCTCCGTCACTTCCGTCTTTGCCGATGCCGGGAGCGACGTCAGTACCGAAGGAGAAGAACTCAGGGCTGCCTCCGTCTCCGCTTGCGCCAGCACCAACATTGGCACCAGAGGAGAAGAACTCAGAATGGGCGTAGATGAGGGCAGAGCAGACGAAAGCGATGAAATCGTGGCCGAAGTGGTGCTCGCCACCCGTGAGGCTGAGGACGAAGACGCGCTCATTTCTAAGGAGCAGAAAAAAATACAGAGGGTAGGAAAAAAAAAAGGATAAAAAAAATTAAAAAAATTTCTCCTTAACAGACTATTATATATCGTCACTGTTACAAAAAAGGTCAAAAATCAAAGAAGAAGGAAGAAGAAGATGAATGTTGCACTGTTTGATAAGAAAATTGCATTGTTTAGGATGAACATTACACTATTTGAAATGAAAATTGTACTCTTTGAAACGACGGTTGCACTCTTTTGACAGAAGTTATACTGTTTTAGAAAAAATTGCATTCATACCATCCATGATGACCACCCTCATCAGCACGAGCCTCTCCACCCCGCGCGCCATGTTGGAGCTCGCTCTAGAGGGGCTCAGGAGGTGCCTCAAGGAGTTAGATTTGACGAACTTGATGAGCTTGCGCAAGGTCTAGCGCTTCACCTCCTTCTAGCACGGGGAGCGAAGGGGATCAGAGAAGTTGAAGAGGAAGGACTAGATTTGGAGATTATGGAGGAAGAGTGCAGGGCAGTTCGGGAAGGTCCAGCGCAGGCACGTCACGGAGGAGGGGGAAGGGCTCAATCTTGAATACTTGGTGGGCGACGTGGCTGCCTTCATGCCCCTGGTGTGGCTGCGGAAGCGATGGAGGAGGCAGCAACGGAGATGGCGACAAATGAGGAGCCCGGAGAGAGCGGGGGTGTAGTGATGACGACGGTGGTGGAGCATGAGGCATGGTTGATAGAGACGAGTGGGGCGGAAAGAAAGAAGGAGGAGTTGAGGCAAGAGGACTCGTATGTGGGCACCTTGCGGCCGCCACGCTTGATGATATTGTTGAACATGGCGCCGACGTTGGTGGTGGCGATGGAGGAGCTCCGCAGCCTCGTGGGAGTAACGCGAGCCGCACACAAGAGTAGTGGGTCGTCTCCGAATTTCGGCACTTCGACGCGGTGCGCAGGGTGGAGAGGCTCTTGCTAGCGAGCGTGGTTGCCATGAAAGGTAGAGTGTAATTTTCTCTGAAACAGTATAAATTTTGTCGGAGGAGTGCAACTTTTGTTTCAAAAAATATAATTTACAACTTAAAAAATACAACATTCATTTTAAATAATGTAATTTTCTTGTAAAACAATGCAACTTTATTTTAAGTGCAATTATTATTTTAAATTCTTCCTTTTTCTTTGATTCTTGGCTTTTTCTGTAATAGCGACGATATATAATAGTCTTACAATATTTTTTTTATTCTTTTATTCTTTTATTCTTTATTTTTTTACTCTCTGTATTTTTTTTTGCTCCTTGAAGATGGGCACGTTTTCATTCTCATCCTAACGGGCGGCGAGCACCTCTTCGGCCACGACCTCATTGCTTCCGTCCTCTCCATCCTCACCTATGCCCACTACGAGTTCTCCTCCAGCGCCCTCATCGGTGTTAGCGTTGGCGGAGGCGGCTTCGAGTTCTTCTCCTCCACCGCTGACGACTGTGCCGACACCGATGGAGGCAGAGGCGGAGGAGGAGGAGGTAGCGCCGCCCTCGTTACCGTTGCAGAGGGCCGCGGAAGTGGTGGAGGAGGGTTAGAAAGAAAAAAAAAAAAAAAAAAAAAGGAGAGATAAAAGAGAATAAGGGTATTTTAGTCGGTTTTCTAAAAATTCCGCTAGAATCTGCAAAATCCAAAATAGTGGCTTACTTTTGCAAAATTGCAAAACTAGTAAATTTTTTATGCAAATTGGCCTTAATTAATTGATACTTTCTCAATTTATAATATTTTTAGCTTAAAATATTCTTGTTAGTTAAATTAAAAATAAATAAAAATATATTGAGATCTCCTCAAACTTTCACCCATTTTAAAATAGACCACTCAGCTTTTTATTTTTTGAAAATCAGGTTATTTTAAACCAACATTTATCAAATTTATTGAGGATTCTGTCAAACTTAAGATTAGTAGGTGATAAAATAGTCAAATTTCATCAAAATTTTAAGTTAATTAAAAAGAATAGCTGAAATTAAAAAAAATTGAAAATCAACAAAAATATTGATCAAATCTTATCATAATTTTTTTAAGAATTCCTAACAAGTATAATAGTTATTATTTTGTTTATATCAGTCCACCAAAATTACCTACAACACTCACAAAAGTGAGAAGCAAAAAAACATAAAAAAAATATATGTATCTTTTAAACAAAATAGCCTAAAAATAAGCATAATACAAATTTCACTATTTTATTTCAAAAGAATACTCATAGTTTGAAATCAAATGCCTAGAAATTATATGATGAATAGCTGTATAAAAATGGACACTTCTGTTTCATGCTATTGTCACGCTCCGATTCTACAACAAAAGCCCATGGGAACGACAACAGACTGCCATGTGTATGTGTGCACAATCAATTCTAAGAGTTGTTCTGTATTACACACATCTGGACTGGCGAGGGCCGGGGTCTTTTATTTGTACTTTTACTTTTTAGGATTTGAGGCTTTTATGATTTTGTTTAGTGATGTATAGTATTTCAACTTGTGTACAGTGCTATGATATATGTCTATATCTTATCCTTGTAGCTTTAGAACTTTTGAATTTGTTTGCGTATCAATTTCGTGCTAAAACGTCTCCAATTCACTTAGACCTTGTAGGGACAAGCTCTTTCTATTTGACAAGATTCAGTACTCTATATCTGCAAAGTGACTTTATATTTATACGTATTATATTTTTAAAATATAATTAAAAACTTATAAATTATATCCATTACAAAAGACAGAAACTATACTAGTATAAACTAAACTAGAAAAGACAATTGGTTGATAGATGTATTGGACATGATCAAAATCAATCTAAATCAAAATTTAGTAAACACTATTTGACAATTATAATTCCTACTTTTTTTTTCAATATTGCTAACTAATATAATCCCTAAATTTTATTTATTTTTGGCCAATTAAGTCAATGATGCCAAAATTACAATTTTAATAACCACATAATTAGTATCCAAATAAGTGTAGCAAAAAAGCCCAATAATATTTCCAAAGGTCTAAACACCAAATAAAAGTGCAATCCAAGATATCACATAACAAAAAGAAAATTTATTTATATTGTGCTTTAAACACAAACATTTCTTTTTTCTTATCCTCAAAAGCCAAACTAACAAACCCTAATTAGAAGGTTCTAGAAGCTTCTAAATTCATGAAACCATGATTATTAATAAACAAAGACAATATCACTCACACCATGGCTCTCCTCATTCCAAGGAACATCCACTCTCACCTCTCCCTCCCCTTTCCATTCAAATCCAACCTCTTTTCCCTCCACCAATCCCCTCTTTGGCTCCACACTAGAGTGCACCAATAGTTCCCCTCCCCCCTTAACCCTAACCCTAACCCTAATCCCCTCCTCCCCCTCCTCATTGTGCACCACCACTTCTTGCAATGTCCCTCCTGAGTTGAACATGTTCACTAGCCCAATTGGTGCAAACTCAACACCTCCGCCGACCTCCTCGATCGGCGCGAAGGTGAAGATCTCGAATGCGGACGGCTCGAGAGTGAATTCGATCGGACCCGAGCTTATGTTCGTCAGGACTAGTCGATTGGCCTGGTGCAAGTAAAGCGCGTACTTCTGAGCCCGGCCTAACGCAGCCGTCTCCTTCTTCTGGCCCCATTCGACGTCGGTCGGATGGACCCGACCGTCGACCGGCTTGTAGCAATGCGAGTATCCGCGGATCCGCCGCTCCTTCGCGTCCCACCCCGCGCCTTGGCAATTGAATGCTCCGATAACACCTCCGTACTGCAATTCTCGCATTGGTACATAAAAAGCGTCAAATATATATATATCAACAATTTCACTTACATGGACACTTAACTAATTGTACCTAATGGATTCAAAATATGGTTGAAAAGTTCCATGAAACCAGAGCATTAAGTTGTGTATTTAACTTAAACAACAAATCCATTTAAAAACAAACAAAAAAAAAATGTGTGATTGAATTTCTCAGAAAAGGAGAAAGGCTAAACCTTGTTCAAATTCCAAATTTTGAGAACTGTTTTCTGATCAAAGAGAGGGTTCTCAAAGAGGCAGTCCCTGGTGGGAAGAGCATAGTGGATGCACTTTGGAACTGTTCCATCAGGGAACACAAGCTTCTTCAGGAGATGGAAGTCGTGGCCGCCGAGGGAGTCGCTGACGTAGACGGGGCCGCCGCAGACCGCCCGCGACGCGCCGTGGAACGCCCCGCAGGCGTGGTCGGTCTGGAACATGTCCCAGTCTGGCTGTATGAACTGGCCCATCCACAGGCTGTTGTAGGAGCAGTTGATCATGTGAACCCCCTGCAGCCAGTACACGCCCATCGGGTCGCCGTTCGGGTCATCGTACCAGAAGTCGTCGCCTGAAAACGTCGTCGGATTCTCAGTTATTTCGTCGAATTATTACGAACATGGTTTTGTTCAGATTCTAACTACAGAAAAAAAAAAAAAAAAAAAACCAGAGGAAAAGGAAACTTTTGTTTTCTGAAAACAATTGAAGTACAGAACAAGGATTTCTACAGAAAAAACATTGAATTCTCAGATTCTGAACATGGTAATTGCATAACTCCTATCAAAGAAAAAGAAAAAATCCCCATGAAATTCTTCGATATCTCATCGAATTAAGAACATGGTATTTAAAATTTCTACAAAACAAAAAGGGAAAACAATCTAAGATTTTACCCAGAAAACATTGAATTCTCAGATTCTGAACATGGTAGTTACATAATTCTATCGAGAAAACAGAAACAAAACCCATGAAATTCTTCGATACTTCATCGAATTATGAACATGGTACTCAAAATTTCTACCAAATAAAAAAAAAAAAAATCTAAGATTTCACCCTGAAAACATTGAATTCTCAGATTCTGAACATGCTAGTTACATAGTTGTATCAAGAAACCAGAAACCAAACCCATGAAATTCTTCGATATTTCATCGAATTATCAGCACGGTTCTCAAAATTTCTACCAAATAAAAAAAAAATCTAAGATTTCACCCTGAAAACATTGAATTCTCAGATTCTGAACATGGTAGTTACATAATTGTATCAAGAAAACAGAAACAGAACCCATGAAATTCTTCGATACTTCATCGAATTATGAACATGGTACTCAAAATTTATACAAAAAAAAGAAAACCCATCTAAGATTTCACCCAGAAAACATTGAATTCTCAGATTCTGAACATGGCAATTACATAATTGTATCTAGGAAAAAAGAAACAATCCCCATAAAATTCTTTGATATTTCATCGAATTATGAACATGGTAGCTACATAATTTCTCCCAAAAAAACTAAATAAATAAGTAATTAGGTTGTTACCTGCTCTCCCCATTGGAACCTGCCATGTTCCAAGGAAGAAAAAGTCATTACACTGTTGCATGCTAGAGATAATCCCTGTTCCATTGAAGTTCTTCACAAGTGATTTGGACAATCCATCATAGTACTCCTTCGCGAGCTCGACTCGGCCCCCGTATTCCTCGCAAACATACTCCAACGCCTACGAAATCAACAAGCGAAAACAACGAATTACAAAATAAAGGACCTACTGCTATGATACCACACTTGTTTGAACTTACATGCGTGACATCGACCTTCACGCCGGTAACTCCGGCGCTCGCGAGGTACGAGTGCATCGATTCGTAGAGATCGGCGGCCTGGGCCGGATCGACGAGCCCGATCCCGCCCTCGACGATCTTGTCGACCGCGAGGTCGTCCATCGTCGCGGCCAAGCTCGGCGGGATCTTCGCGGGGACCACCCTCGCATTGAGGTGAGTTGCGCCGGGCCTCACCCCTCCCCAAGCCCCGCAAAGCGCTTGCCACACGTACACATCATCTAGCCCCTTGAACCTCGTCCTAAGATCCTTCACAAACGCTTTGAGGCCCATTTGATCACTCGAACACTCGCCGTCGCCGTCGCCGCCGCTGTAGTCAATGGCGCTTTTCCTCCCCTCAAGCATGAGGTCCAATTCGCTCCGCAGCGCCGCGAGCTTCTCGTCGAAGCTCGACAGGTCGGCGGCGCCGGACCGGGCCGCCTTCGCGCGCGCCTTCCCCACGCTCTCGATCTCCGCCGCCTTGCGAATTATCCTCCTCGGCCGCGAAGCGTCGTAAGGCGGCGCATTTTCACGAAGCAAGGCGCCGGCCTTGTACCGGCGGAACCGCTCGCACTCGTCGAACCGGTGGAGCCTTGCCGTCATCTGCTCGCCGCCGAGCACGAGCCGCCGGGCGGCGTCCTCGTCCGGCGGCTGCCCGTCCAAGTTGACGCTCTGCCAGCCGTCGTCGACGATGAGGAACCGCGGCTCGACGCCGCCCTCGGCGAGCTCCTTCAGCCCATGCCACACCCCGGCCGGATCAACAGTCAAGTAAAACGCGTCCCAAGTGCACCACCCGAACTTGTCGACGAGCGCCGGCAGCGCCTTCTCCTCTACGAGCCGGAACGTGCCGAGCTGCACCCGCGCAGCTCGGTACGCCTCGCGCATCAATTCATACGGGTCGTCCGCGACGTGCATGTACGCCATGCGGCGGAATGAATTGGATTGGATAGAATAAGATCCGCTCTCCGCGTAGAGCACGACATGATCATGATCGTCGTCGTCGCCCGCGCGGAGGGCGGAGCGGAACTTGTTTTCGATGAGGGGGAGGATGAGGACGTAGGAGGCGAGCTCGGGGACGTGGAGGAGGAGCCACTGGGTCTCGGGTTGGAGGTCGCGGCCGCGGGAGCCGACCCACATGGTGGACCACCATGTCTTGAACCGGAAGGTGCTGAGGAACCTGCGGCAGGCGAAGCGGCCGAGGGAGGTCTCGGGGCGGTGCGAGGGGTGCGGAAGGCGAAAGCCGAGGAAGGAGCCCCTGTGGGCTTGGGCTTGCGCTTGGTCTGTGATGTGGGGAGGTGCATTGGTGGAGTGGGGGAGGGAGAAGGGAGAGAGTGTGACATGCGAGGGCACGTCGGAGAGTAGGGGAATGTTGTTCAGGAAGAGCTTCCCCTCGCTGAGGGAGAAAGCCCCGCTTTTGGGGGCAGCAGAGTGAGTTGTGGAATTCACAGAAGCAATTGGGTCGTTTGGTGGTGGAGCCATTGAAATGAAATCAAAGAGGTTGAGAACTTGAAAGAAGCTGCAGCTTAGAAGGAGCTATAGAATTATTAACAAATGGGGTAGGGATATATATACAGAGATGTCAACGGGTCGGATTCGGGGCGGATTTTTAAAAACCCGAATCCGAACCCGACTCCAAACCCGAGACCCGAACTCGAACCCAAACCCGACGGATTTTAAAAATCCATATCCAAATCCGAACCCGACCAAAAATCCGAATCCCGACACCGCGAACTTCGAAATTTGAACCCGAAACAATTTATTTATTTTTCAATATTTCAAATATATTATAAATAAAACTAATTTTTAAAATACAAATTCAAATATAACATCAAATTTATATATATATATTATATATAATACAAAATAAATTTGGGTTCGGGTCGGATTTGGGTTCGAGTTCGGGTTCGGGTCGGGTACAATCAAAATCCATATCCGAATCCATATCCGTCGGGTTTCTATTTTTGATATCCATATCCGAATCCATATCTATATTCACCGGATATATCCGTTTCATTCGGGTTCGGGTTCGGATTAAATTTCGGATATCCATACCCATTGACAACCCTATATATATCTATCTCATATTTATAGGAAAAAAAAAAAAAAGAAAATGCAAAAATTAAGAGACAAGTGTCACGTTCGCTTCACTTGTCATGACTCATACAACATGCAAACATTGTTGAAATTAATGAAAACCGCTTTAAAAATTATTAAGATAAAAAATAATATTATATAAAATATATCTGAATTATATACTATTTTAGTTAGTTCCACTGCTAAATATTTTAAAATTTTAAATTTTAGCACCTAATTTCTAAATTTGCTTGTCCCAAATGATTTAATAAATTTGAATTTACATGAATAGAATAAAATATATTAATTAAATTTGTAAAGCTAAATGATATATATTTGTAAAGATTACATAAGTTAAGGTAAGTTTTATATAATTTTATCCAAAAATGACCTAAATTTGGCAAAAAAATAAAATAAAAAGGATGAGATTGAACAAATACTCTTTGATATATGTAGGGAATTGTTTTCTATTTAGCATTCAATCTATAAAAAAAAAAGGTTTATATTATTCCTAATAATTAGGGATTTATAGCATAGTAGAATAAAATTATTCCTTCATATTGGGATTAGAGATCATCATGTGAGTTAAAGTGAATCCTAGGTGTACTCTCCAAAAAAAAAAAAGAAAAAAAAAGTGAATCCTAGGTGGGGAAAATATCTATTAAATTATATGAATCCTCAATATGTTTTGCCACGTGGCAAGTTTTTCTTCACCTTCACCGCCATGTGATTCTTCCCCTTCTCTTCATCAAATTTTTAATTAACGTATCTAATTAATACATCTGAAATGGCCTACTATTAAACTTCCAATTAATGTATTTAAATTCTCCATTAAATGTTTAATCAACGTATCTAATTAATACATCTGAAATGGCCTACTACTAAACTTCCAATTAATGTATTTAAATGGTTCTCTATCAAGTTTTTCTTCACCTTCACCACCATGTGATTCTTCCCCTTCTCTTCATCAAATTTTTAATTAACATATCTAATTAATACATCTAAAATGGCCCACTACTAAACTTTCAATTAATGTATTTAAATTCTCCATTAAATGTTTAATTAACGTATCTATTTAATACATCTAAAATGGCGCACTGCTAAACTTCCAATTAATGTATTTAAATGTTCCCTCTGTCCTTATAATTCTCACCATTTTATTTCTAATTAATTTATTACGATCCTTCACTTTTCCTCCACAAGACTTCTAATTAATCCATCTTCGTCAAGTTTAATTTGTTTATTTATTTTAATTATTTTGTATATACAATTTTAAAATTATCAAAATGAGAAGCTCAAATAACAAGTTGGAGGAAACTGCGAGGAAATCAAGAGGAAAAAAAAGAATGCTCAGGTAATTTAGAAATTTTTTTTTAAAAGCAAAGTAGATAGTAATTTTAATTGTTTCATCAGGAAAAATTTAATTACTAACATTATTTTCTATACACACTTTTCAAAATTATGTTCATAAGAAGTTTTGAAATATTGCCTTAAATAACTTGAATGTGTACTCTTATTTGCAGTTTAATCCAGTCTTCTGATTCCGATGAAGAAGAGAAGTGAAGATTTTTCCAGCAAAACTATCATAAGATCTCATTTCTATAATTTGAAGGATATGTGTAAGAGACTTATTTTATTTTGAACTTTATAGCATGAAGTTTATAGTATGAATTTTAAAATTTGGTAAAATTTTAAAGTTTCTAGACACAATTTATTGAAGAATAGTGATATTTTGGAGCCATATAACTTTCATTCCAAATTTTATAATTTAGAAAAATTAGTATTTAGGATTCTAAATATAATTTTATTTTTTAAAATTTTAAATTTGGGATTCTATTATCTACCCGCCGCATCGCGCGGATTTCTGTACTAGTTATTTTTATTTTGGAATGTTCATGAAGGGGTATAAATAAAAGCACCTAATAATTTGCATGGCATACATTAAAAAAGGGCCATACTAAATAAATCTATAGATTATATTTTTGTACCTTATATTTTGATATATAAATCCAATTATAAACAATTTCCCAAATAGATTCTCTCTAATACAAAAGATAAATATATTATCTCAATTAAAGTTATTTTACCATTTTATTGCACACAATATTGCTCAAATTAGAATTATTTCCTTTACTCATGCAAATGTTTTACAAAGTAAAAGAATAAATGGAAGTATCTCCAAATCCTTTAAAAATGGGAATTAATGGCTCTCTCTCTCTCTCTAATTATTTTTATATGAGCCAAAATAAAACAAATCAAATGACCAAAAAATATGTATACTATTTATATATCAATATTATTAATTTGTTGTTTCCAACTTCTAAGTTCTCATTATCCAAAATGTGGATTTATTACTCCTAATCTCAGCTATAGAAATATGTTTTTGAAATGGATAGTGAAAGGGAAAAAGGAAACCCTTAATTATCCTTTAACCATAATCATAAGTTCAATTTTATAACAATTTTAGTAGTAGATCTCATATAATTCAAATTAATATATGCTAGAAATATGAGGATTAAAAAATATATATATATCTTCATTTTTTTGATATATTTGTATTGTTTTAGAAGTATAATATTCTTTGGCTCCTGTTAAAAGAACAAAAGAAAAAAAAACTCAAAACTTTGACTTTTTTTCTTTTTAATATAAGAAAACTATTTCAATCCTATTCCATCTACATGGAATTAAAAAATTTGTGAAAATTTTAGATTATATATAGAAAGCTTGGAGACTAAGGTATGTGTGTAAAAAAATTTAGGAACAAAGTGCAATTATGAAAAATAGACCCTTCAATTTGATTTTTCTATTCACACGTGTGACTTTTATTTCCTTTGATTTGAGTTTTTTTTTTTCAATTAACTTAAAAATTTTATAAAAATTGACAGTTCTATTAGCTGCTAATTGCTAACTTAAGAAAAATTATTGTTAAATTTAATTAAATTCTTTATTTATTTGATGGAAACAACTTTAAAATCAAATATTGCATCATGCTATACACTATTTTAATTTGTAGAAACCAATGTTCTAAAATAAATAGTACAATTAATGAAAAAAAGGTGTGGTAGGTACAAGGGTGAAGTATCTAGAACTCTCAAGAGAATCCACAAACATTGCATGGAATATTTGTTCTTTAATTTCCAAGGAAAAAAAATATGTAGTTTATGACAAAAATATAATTGTGGAAGGAGCTAGAGGAGGTTTTTTACACAAATGCCCCTAGGTTACAATTGCATAATTAATCTAAAGCACTAATAAAGCAACAATTTAAAATTCGAATTCAACCATGATCCAGTCTATAAAGCGGTTCGATTCAACCATTCGAAGTGAATAAGTTAAAAAATTACTTTGAACCGTTTGAACCGGCTGTTCAACTATTGAACAGGATAACCGGTTTGATTTTAGTCAAATCGGCCGAATCTTTTCAATTAGATCCTATCAAAATCCAACGGCTTAAATTAATTTAGCTGATTTTATATTCTAGAAGCATAGAATAGTGTTATAAAAAGTGAAGCTTGAAAACTTGTATCTACCTAATTTGATATAAGAATTAGTATTTTTATAATTAATTATGATACTAAAATAATAATATATGTATATTTATATATAATAAAATTAAAAATAATGATAAAACATTTATGATGCCATGCTAATGTCCTTGGTTCAACTAGTGGTTGACCCACTGATTGAACGAGTGATTTTTTATCCAATAATATTTTTTTGTCGCTGTTAAATCTGATTTCTAGAACATTGAACGAGGGAAAAAAAATAAGAAAAAATAATTTTATATTATAAAAATTTATATTATAAATTTATAATTATTTTCTAATATGATGAGATAAACTTTTATTAGGAATTGGAGAGTTCAAATATGTTAGAGAGTTTTTCTTTTTTTCCCCAAAGGAAAAAAAAAAATTCTTTTTTGGGGTTGGATTATTCAAGCCTAATTCTTTTTTAATGTATGTGGAATCTAGGGACATTGTCACAAAAGAATTAAAAAAACAAAAACTATTTCCAAGAGTAAATAAATAAATTTGTATTAATTCTCTCTAACTATATAATGTACTATATATATATACTATGGATATATTTAGTTGAACATTAAGTTTTTTACGAAAAACTTCAGATACCTTTCTTATGATTTATTTTTTTCTGCTCGAGTATTATGTGATTTTAGTTATATCACTTAAATATACTATGTTTTGTATTTCTAGTTTTCTTTAACACTAATATTATCTCTTCTATTAAATCAATTAAATAAGAAATATTAACTTAGTACCTCCTACTAAAAAGTAAGAGAGAATCCTTCATTTTTCCTACTTTTAATTCATTTTTCCTACTTTTAAAGCACCAACCAAAAAAAAAGAAAAGGAAAGGAACTGCATCTACTAGAGCTTTTGATCTCCAGCACCTACTAGAGGCCTCCTTTTGGGTTGTGGGAAAAAGATGGAAATGTGAAGGAATTTATTCAATTAATAAATTGTTTTTATTTATGTCCTAATGTAATGTGTGTGTGTATATATATATACATATTGTAAGATGTGACTCGAAATTGATAATCGACTCGAGTTCGGATTTTCGACTCGCCGACAGCTTCGCGGTGCGACCAAATTGGAAAAATAAAATTGTGAAGAAAAAATGAATGTATGTGGTACGGATCGGATCCGAAACCCGTTAAGAATTTTCCTCTTCGTTTTTGCCCTAGAAGCGTGAGATCGTGGTTGGTTGTAATCTTTGAACATTATATTCCCTTTTTCGTTTTGATAGTGAAGTTCTCTCATCTCTTACCCGTGGTTTTTTTCCCTGCAAAGAATTTTCCATGTAAATCTGTGTGTTCTCTTTATTTTCTGCTTGTGGTTTGATTGTTTCGTGTTCGCCATTTTATTTTCGTTTGTGCGTTTGCCATAACACATATTGATTAATCTTGTGCCACTTCCTATGTATTAATAAGAGTCCAGCTACTATCCGTTTTGGAAGATGAAGGTCTTCATCCTCTTAAGTCGTTCTAGATGATAGGAATTCCGAATCGATGATCAAAATTATTAAAGTTGATTTAGAGTATTTATAATATTTAAAAACTAAATTTCATAAATTTTAAAATTCGTTATTAAGCTCATTGAAAAGTCAAAAAATGAACAGTCAAAAATGAATAACCTTGTAAAAATAGATATTATACTTTTTTAATTCATGGTCGAAATTATCAAACATTATTTAAATAGTATAAAAAATTTTTCATCAAAAATTCATGCTGCTTGGATTGTTCTATACTGTTAAACAAGCAAATGGCCTATACGGACCGTCAAAAACTATCGATTTTGTGATTCTTTGATCACTACATAAATATTTTTTAAAATTCATAAAATTTAGTTTCTAAACACTTCAAATACTCTTGATCGACTTTAACGATTTCGATAACCGATTCAAAATTCCTATCATCAAAAATGACTTCGGAGGACGAAAAGTTTCGTCCTCCTAAAAGGAAAGGATAGTAGCTGAATTCTCTCGACAATTTTGTGAGTTCGTATGTTTAATATTTAATAGCTTAAATATTTAATATTTAATATTTAATAGCTTAAATATTAAATAGCTTAAATCCATGCGTATTTAATAGCTTAGATCCACATATTAAATTCCAATGGGTTAAATTACTACATTATAGAATTAAATTTTCATGTCATATATGCCACGCATGCCATTTTAGTTTGAGGCAATTACTGTGTTAATTTGATATTCTTAATAATGGTGAAAATTAAATTAATTAATTTAATTATGTAGCGTTCGTTTTAAGATGCCTTCGTAGAACGAACTTAAACTGAACACTTTCACTCACATGCATAACGGATACGACAGATATATGAAATTTGGCTGTTGATCACGAAAGACATCAAAATTTAACTCAATATTAAAGCAACTTAACCCAATCTAAAACTTTGATATAGTTTTTTCATTGGTGGGATCAAGATCAAGAGCATAAAAAATTTAACTCAATATGCTTTTTTAAAAGTATAGAAACTCAACGTACTTGTAATTTTTTAATCGTCAAATCGTATATGAGCTCAAGATTAGTGCAGCACTAGTAAAAGAGACTTAATGAGACACACGGCTAACAATGTTGCATAAATTTTGAGACAATACGACGACTAAAAAGTCACGAATACAAATGCTTCTGTGCTTTTAAAAGTATATAAGCTCAACTCTAGTAATAAAATAGGTAAAATATTCTTTTCTTGTGGGAGTTAAATCGCTTCATTTGTTGTTATTTTAACATATTCAAGATGTAGAATTTAATTAAATGAAAGAAAACTTAAATAAAGCTAAGAGTTTGGCAGAATTACAGCTCGGAAGTTTCTGTTATGATATCATGCTAAATTATGTGAAACAATCGCTGTTTTTAGGTTCCTCGAAAAGTTGTGGAAAAATACCTTTTGAGAAAGAAAAAAAAATTCACGATAAACACATTTTCATTAGTTTTCGTTTTCCAGCTAAAAAATTCGGAAAACAAAGATACAAACTTTTCATAAAATTTGGAAAAAAAAAAAAAACTTATCAAGAAAAACTTATTTTTTTAGAAACTAAACTGGCGAGATATTTCTTGAAAAAGTGTGGAATATATACTACTTTTTGAGGTAAAAATTTCATGAAAAAAAAAAATATATATATATATATATATATATATATATATATATATATATTTGTAGTTTTGTTTTCCGGATAAAAAATACGTGAAAAAAATCTACATTTCCATAAAATTTAGAAAAAAGAAAGCTTTTCTAGTAAATTTAATTTTTTAGGAACTAAACCGATGAATTATAGTTTTCAGCCAAAAAAGTATTTTCTAAAATATTTGGCTAAATTACAGAAAATTTTTTTATAAATATCTTTTTTTTCACTTTCCTCCCTAACTTTCAAAATCTATACCCAAACATCTCAAATTATTACATTTAATCCCCCTCCATCAGGTTACATCATTATTCTGTCTATTTCTTATAATTTATATCGAAAATGTCATTCTGAATGATAGAATTATATTAAAAATTTATTTTTTTGTAGAAGAAGTAAAAATAATTTAGTTATTTTGCACTCTTTATTAACGCAGTATACCCTGAAAATATTTCTAAAATTTTAAGCGGCAAAATGTAAACTTTTTAAAGTTAGAAAAAAAAATGAAAAAGCGAATATTTAAAAGAGAGTTTTTTTTTTTTTTTTACAAGATCTAGAGAGAGAAGAATCAAGCCTAAGATACATCATTTTCAATCCAAAAGATTCATGGAATGGAAGGCAATAGAAACCGGAATAAGAAGTCGGCAACGACTTGTTGTCCGTTACCGGATTCTTCCTCACACGTGTAATTTTTGACTAATCCAATGTCACCACCCAAAAAAACAAAAGGGTGTGTGTTGAGTTCTCATTTGTTGTCCACAAAAGGGGGTTTGTTAATGTGTTAAGATCACATTTAATGCCTAAGTTTCATTATTATCCTTTTGCATTAATTAATAACTAATGCTATTATATATATAGAAACTACTAGCTAGGTTGTCACATGGTTTAGGTCAAATATCAATTTATAGTTTGTGGTGGAATATGTTGATAATGACCTATGACAGAAAAAGTTTAATAAGAAATTTTAGGCACAGCTTTGTAGCGGAAAAATGGTACCGCATATACTTTTGGAAGTACAAAGGAATTTGTATTGCCGACTTTTTAGCCCTTGAATAAAAAATTATAGGGTTCGAATGATACTGACCCCTTCTAGGGTTTAATGGTCCCATCACGGATATAGTATTAATCCAAGTGATAAAAATGATAAAAAAAAGTTGATTCAAGGGTTAAAAAATTAGAAGCACTGTATAAGTGGTGCTTCTGGAAACAGCATAGGTGGACTCCAAAAAAACGAAAGGATAAAACTATTTCATCCCACAAATTCATAAATTTACCGATCTAGATCAAGTTAAACAAGTTCTTAATCTACCAGTCTAGAAACATGAAGGGAAAGGAATCTAGAATTTGAAATCCTCCTCTTTTATTTAGAGACCTCCTACCATTCTTCTAAAATGATTGCCTCAAAAGCACTTTTGATAGTGGGGGAATGATAGCATTTTAGATAAACTTAAAAATGAGTGTTTGTGTGCTCCCCTACTTCCGAATAAACCCTACCATTTGGTTCGTGGTTAAGGAAAAACTAGTTATTCCAGAGATAGGGTTAAGTCTAGGGTTAAGATGGGGTTAGAGTATTTTTGTGTTTGGTTGGGGGTTGGAGTTAGTGCGGGATAGTGAAAAATAATATTTGGTTGGAGTATGTGGATAAGAAGGATAGTGGGTTATTATGAATAGAAAATAGTGTTTGGTTGGGGTTTGGTGGGGTTAGGTGGGGTTAGGTAACCAGGGATAACCCATTTGAGGTGGGGTTAGCTAACCCCACCCATTTTTAGAAGTGTTTGGAAATAAAATGGGTTGGAAATAAAATGGGGGTTAAGGGGTTATTCCACCCCTTAACCCCCAACCAAACGGAGGTCTCAGTATCAAAACTCATTTTCAATATATTCCTCTTGAGCTCATTTCATTTTCTACTTTTTATCAACTTCAAAAATAAACCCTAGATAATCTTGTCGGATCGTTGGCGCTAACCATTATCCCAAAACCTCGAGCTGTTAGAAATACGCAACCAATTCACTTAAAGCGTATAGATATAGCGTCCACGGATATCGATTGTGACTCGGCCCAACCAGCCTCACGGCACTTCGAACATGACTTGGCCCAACCCAATCTCACGTCATTTCGAACATAATTCAATCCACATATAACCTCCAGCCAGAGGCAAGATGGCCGCCCATTTAAGCCAACAAATCTAAACTATTTCTCGACATTAATTCTTCTTAAGCTCTTTCATTTTCTACTTTTTATCCACTACTTCTAAATAAACCCTAGAGAATCTAAAGTTTTTTTTTTCAATATTTTCTTCTTGAGCTCTTTTATTTACCACTTTCTAAAAAAGATAAAAGAATTGAGAATATTCTTCATTCATAGAGTCAAAAGCAAAGGTATTTGAGAATCAAAAACAAGAAAAGATCAAAAAGTAAAAACTATGTGAATATTCTTTATTTCTTTTCCTACAATTATTTTTTACTTTTCACAAAGTTATTGCGGATAATCTCCTTTCATAGATTCGAAAGTACATTATGAAAATTTAAAAAAGTATTGCAAATTACTTTTCTTTGTTGAAAGAAATTAGTTTTTGTTTTCTAATTTTTGGAACGGTAATTTTAGAATATCTGAATCCGAATCCGAAACATACTAGTAACATGACTCGAATATAAAAATAAGATTGGGTTTATGGAAATTATTATATACATGATTGTTTGTCGGATTCGGGTTAAACCCGTACCGATTCATCAATTAGTTGATTCGCTCATTTGAACTTTGGTTCGATTACACTTTGTTATCCGAACTTTAAAAATAGTTAAAAAGAAACAATACAAAAAAAGTTCAAATCATCTTAAATTACACATCTAAACCAAATTTTTTTAGTTGAACTTAATAATTTACATTTAGATAAAGATCAAGTAACTCAAATACCTCTTCTAATTTATCTAGGTATTAAAAGAAATGAATAAACATGAAAATAGTTTTCTGATTGAAATAAATCGAAAGTACGCATAGTTTTGTTCTTCATTTATAATTTTTAAGCTTTAGCTAAATAAGAATAATCAGGTAATTAAATGTTCGAGGGGACTAGACATATTTTTCACCGATTTTTCTCAAAATATTTTAGAAAATAATTTTCAAAAAATTTCAGATTTTATGGAAAGTATCATTTTCGTTTTTCAAATTTTTTATCTGAAAAATAAAAGCGATAGAAAAAAGTGTTCTCAGTAAAAAAAAAAAAAATTCTCTAAAAATAACTTTGCACGCTTTTTCGAGCAACCAAGCACCACCTTAATTGAAATGAGAAGTGAATGTGACACATGTACATTATTGTTGCATTAATTAGATGCATTAATGACATAGTTTTGTTAGTTGATTCTCAAATTATTCGTGAATTATTTGTGAATTATTGAAAATCCGAATTACATAGTCCGTTTACGAATTTTTTCCAAAAAAACAAAATTATTCGTGAATTTTTGGACCACCCGAATAATTCGTGAATTATTCACGAATTATTGAAAATTTGAATAAAAAACTTATAATTTTTATGCTTAAATATAAATTATCTTATATTTTATATCTTATATTTTTTACTTTATACCGAATCCGTTTTTTAAGCCAAATTATTCAACGAGTTTAAAAATTAGAAAATAAATTTTATGCGTATTATACCCGTACCGAATTTTTGTCAAATCTGAATTAACTGACTATGTGACATAGTAGATAACCTCAAAACCCTTGCTAAGAGAGAGAGAGAGAGAGAGAGAGAGAGAGAAACCCAAACACCCACATCATCAAAGCTCTTGTTGGAATTAAATAAAAAAAAGGAAAACTTTTGTGTAGTTTTACGCTTTCTCATTTTAGTACTCTATAGTTTAAAATATATTATTTTATTATTCTATAATTTTATTTTTCTCTTTCCGTTACCCCCTTCATTATTTTTTTCTTTATATCAGTGATAAAATTAAAACTATATAGGGGATTAAAATAAAAAAATAAAAAACTACAGGGGTGGTATTTAAAGTTTATCCAAAAAAATTGAAGGAAATCTAAATGGTTGTTGAACAATAGTGTTAGTTATTAGTTTTAGTATTATTATACTAATTATTATTATTATTATGAACCAATAAGAGATTAAAACATGTAATCAATTAAGCAAAAGATTAAGAAAATAATTAGTTATTAAATGGATAATTCTAGAAGCTTCCACTTTGACTCCTGTTCTTACAAAAAAAAAATTATTATTATTATTATTATTTTATTACAACTTTTTTAGAAGGTCCTGGAAAAGTGTATGTGTGTATCCTTTTAGTTAGTTGTTCGTGATATATTATTTATTTACAACTAATGTGCCAAAAAAAATTTAAATAAAAATTATTTTGTAACCAAATAGAGGTGATTTAAGAGTAAAATTAAATTTTTTTAAAGCTAGATTGTATTTTAATTAAGTTACAATTTAGAAAAATTTTATTATATATAATTTTTTTATGGTGTATTATTAATTGAACAGCCATTTTGATCACGTCTTATATATATAATTTTGTGTAACTTCAAAACACATAAAAATTCTATATTATCCTCTTTTAACTCTAATGATTAAGCATTAGGATTAAATAATAAGATGAATTTATCTTGAATTTTTATTGCTTTTCACATGTTAGAATAGGAATAGCATTTTTTTTTCTTTTTCATGTGTGTATTTTTTAAAGCTTTATTAGATTACATACAATCTATGTATCACGGACACTTCTATAAGCCTTTCGTATCTGTGTCGAACACTCGCGTGTCCATGTCGGACACGTGTCCGATATGGACACTTCTTGGACGAGCGTTTAATGTCGATCCATAACACATACAATTAAAAAATATATACCTATTTTTAGTTTATTTTTCCTATACATGTATAATGTAAGATAATAATAAATATTTTAGCTTTTTGATGAATGTATATTTTTTTTGACAATATAAATAAATTATGTATGGTAAAAATTTTATTTTTTTTTAAATATATGAACTATCAATGAAAATTTTACTAACTTTCACTTGTACGAGAAATATAATAATATTTTATCAAAATTAATATTTTATATATAATAAAAATATATTATTATATTAATAATATTATATTTTATTAGCGGTGTCTATATCGTGTTCGTGTTTTAATTTTTTGAAAGTTGCCGAATTGTATTGTCCGAATCGTGTCGTGTCCCGTGTCTCGTATGAGTGTCGTGACACCTAGTATACAGTACAAGTTTTACATGATTGTTTTTCTTTTTTTTGAGCTGTTTGATCAAGTTTAGGGGGTCCATGCCAAAATTAAAATTGAGATATTTGTTTGAAAAAGTGCTATAATTTAGGGGCCTTTCTACAATTTTTTTTTCTATATTAAAGAGTTAAAACATTATATATATATATATATATATATGAAATTTGTCCTTTCATTAGTGGTCAATTTCATTAATGGCACCGTCCAACTAATTTGGACAAAACATGCATTTATTAAACATCAAATCAAAGTTTTATTCTACTTAATTATGCTTAAAAAAAAAGAAAAAAAAAGAAAAGAAAGAACCTTCTGATTCATCTAGAACATTTTAGTTAATGACTCATCATTTTTTTTTATTAATTTATAAAGAAGTTCTTAAGCCCTAAGTTTCAAAGCTACATAATTGATTTTGAAGTGTTTATTTTGCATATAGTTAATATTTTTGTTATTTTTCATGATATCATGGTTAAATAAATAATGGAATTTTTTTCTAATTCTTTTTATAAAAATGATAATAATGAATTTCTTAAAAATGATCTGGACCATTCGATGACGATTTACGGATAATAATAATTTTTATCCATTATATCTGACTCCAACATGCAAAAATTTCAAATAAAAAATAATAATTAGATCCTTTCTAAAGGAGATGTAAAAGCAAGGTAAATTCATAATTAAATTTACTTCTTTTCTTTTCTTTTCTTTTTTTTTATCTGAGTTCATGTGGGTAACCCGGCCCGGCCCGGCCCGACCCGATCCGGTTATTTTGGACCTGGTGGAAAACATGAAGTGAAATTGTAGCACTTTTTTTTTCTTTTTTTCGCTTTTTTTTTTCGAAGTGTGAAAGCTGAAATCTGAGCTTCCTACGCACGCACGCGGGATCAGACAACCACAGCAGAAGACAAGAACGGAGAAACAGAGAAGCTGCATCGTCTCCGCTGAGTATCGTCGCACTTTCGACGCGACCTAGACCGTAAAATGATCACCAGTAGTCCCTACATGAACAGGAACCTTTCGCGAAGTAATGAAAGATGTTCCTGTCTCTCAGAATAATCTCTCTTTCATACACTTTCGACACTAGCTTCGCCGCGGTATGGCAATCGCGACACACTCGCAGGTTCTTGAAAACCCTAATCGGCTCCCCGCGATCGGTGCTGATTAACCCGAACGCGATCGCCAACTTCTCGCTGTGGTGAGCCACCGCGTTCTGCTTCTCTTCCTCCTCGATGTCGAACAAGACCGGCGTCGTGTTCGGTTGATACCCTTCGAGCTTCAACTTCGAGCTCATCTCGTCCAACATTCGATGGATTTCGACGTTTCTGGGGTGCGATCGGTCGCCCACGAGGAATTCGTGAACTACGCCGCGAACTTCGATCGAGCTACGACCGGGACTCTTATCGAGACCCTTTGCTTTCATTCGCAATCTCGTTTTCCGAGCATCGTCCCACCTCCCTCGCATCGCGTAGATGTTCGATAAGAGGACGTAAACACCGGCATCGTCGGGTTTAAGCTCGATTAGGCGATCGGCCGCACACTCCCCTACCTCGGCGTTTCCGTGGATCCAACAAGCACCCAATAAACTACCCCACAAAACGGGGTTGGGGGGCAAGGCTCGAACTAGCGCCGCCGCCTCTTCCAAAAGCCCGGCACGGCCTAGCGCGTCGACCATACAACCGTAATGCTCGATTTGGGGCTCGAGCCCGTAAACTTCGCTCATCGAATTGAAATACTTCTTAGCTCGATCGACGAAGCCGCCGTGGCTACACGCGCATAACACGCCGACGAAAGTGACCTCGTTGGGCCGAATTCCCTCCTCTTCCATTCGTCGAAAGAGCTCGAGGGCCTTCGCTCCTTGCCCGTTGACGGCGAACCCCCCGATCATCGCCGTCCACGAGAACACGTCCTTCCCCGGCAACGCAAGGAAGGTCTCGAACGCTCTATCTATGCAACCGCATTTCGCGTACATGTCGATGAGCGCCGTCCCGATTATGGAGTCCATCCTCATCTTGTTGCCCACGATGTAGGAGTGGACTCGCTTGCCCCGGTCGAGCGCGCCGATTTGCGAGCACGCGGAGAGCACGCTCACGATCGCCGCCCAATTCGGCGTGATTCCCAGCTCCTCCATTTCGGCGAACAGAGCCAACGCGCCGGCCGGGCGGTCCCCCCGCGCGCACGCCGTGATCATCGCGCTCCACGACACGGCGTTCCGCGCGGGCATCGCGTCGAAGAGCTCCCGGGCGAGGTCGACGCGGCCGCACCGGGCGTACCCGGCGATCATGGCGTTCCAGGACTCGACGTTCCGGTGGGGCATTTCGTCGAACAGGGCGCGGGCGGCGCGGACGAGGCCGAGCTTGGCGTGGCCGCTGATCATGGCGTTCCAGGCGACGGGGCCCCGGCGGCGGCGGGGCATTCGGTCGAACAGGGAGCGGGCGCGGGCGAGGAGGCCGTTGGCGAGGTAGCCGGAGAGGAGGCAGTTCCAGGAGACGGCGTCGCGGGCGGGGGAGGGGGCGAGGGCGAAGGCGCGGCGGGCGAGGGCGGGGAGGGCGCAGGAGGCGTACATGTGGATGAGGGCGTTGGAGGAGAAGAGGTGGCGGTCGGCGGCGGACTTGAGCATGAAGGCGTGGAGCTGCAGGCCGGGGAGGGGGTCGGAGAGGCGGGCGCAGGACTTGAGGAGGGGGGGGATAGGTGTGAGCCGGTCGGGGGGGGGGGAGCGGAGAGGAGGCGGCGCGGAAGAGGGGAGGGAGGGGACGGCGGGGAGGAGGAGAGGCGCGGAGGAGGGCGTTGAAGGAGGGGGTGCTTGGGCGGGATTTCTGTCGAGCAGGTGGCGGGCGTACGGAGGCTCGCGCCGTGGCCGGCGAGGGCGCGGCGCGGCGGAGGAGGAGGCGCCGGCGGCTTCGGGGCGGCCCGGAGGGGCGGGGGGGAGGGAGGGTGGGAGCGGAGGAGGTGGGCGTGGAGCTCGAGGAGGTGCGCCATGGACGAGCATGATTGGAGGGAGGAGGAGCGCGCGGTGTGGGTCGGGGGAGAAGGAGGAGAGGCGGAGAGGAAGGGGAGGGCGCATGCAACGGCTAGTTTTTTTTTTTTTTTTTTTTTTTGAAATATTTTATTTGAATGCTATGGATTTAAATTTATATGTTTGAGAAAAAGATGCTGCAATATGTATTATATATTGTCTTTGAATGCAACAGCTAATGCGCCACGGATTGTTAAGTGTCATATTTTCACTAGAACCCTTTGTTGGAGTTTTTGCAAACCCAAAAATTAAAGAGATGTATATGTAATCCGAGTCTGGCTATTATACTCTTATGAGTACGCCTTCGTACTCATAAGTTGTTTTCGATGACAGAGCTTCCAAATCGACGATCCACACCGTTAAACATTATATAGAGCATTTAAAACTTCTAGAAATCAAATTTCATAATTTTTCGACATCATTTGCCTTACAATCAAAAACTCACAAAATTAATAATTTTTAACTGCCGGTATGGAATACTTGCTAGTTTAACGGTGTAAATGAATCGGAATAAGTTGAAGTTTTGATAGAAAATTCTATTCGCTACCTAGATAAAGATCAATTACTCTGATCTTAAATTAAAGGATCCAATCATCCATTTTTAGGACGTCGTTCGATTTTGACCGTTCATTTTATGCCCGCTTGATGGACTTTATTATGATTTCAAAAATTACGAAATTTATTTTCTAAAAATTTCAAATACTCTAGATCATATTTAACGGAGTGGATCGTCGATTCGGAAGCTTCATCATCGAAAACAACTTATAAGCACGAAGGGCCCAAATACTCATAAGAGTATAGTAGCCCTACACTATGTAATCCACCCCATTATTACTATTTGATCCATTAACACTAATAATTTATTAAATTCAAATCACTGATCCAAAATATTTAAGCTCAATTATTAATTAGCATTAAAATAGCTTCATCTTATATTCTCATTCGATGTCGAACGATTAGGACATTACAATACAATTGATATCAATGCATAGAGATGTACAAATAACAATTTTCTTTAGAAAATTCTGCACATGATACACACAGCATCTCCATACACTCAAATGTCTTGAGATGACACTACAATGATGCGACAGTCGATTCAGCGATCATGCCGTTGCAAGGACTCGAGTATTGCTGCTTTATTTCACATCACACACTTAGCAAGCACTGATTTGGTAGATGAATCACTTGATGTGCAACAAATGACCATATTGAAATAGTTTAATCAGAAATTGATATTTATGCATCAATAACAACAAATCATGGTTAAGATGATCCAATCAAATCTTTACAATAGTAAGTTCAGTGACAATCAAACACAATCTAAACAAAGAAAAACTTCAATGAGTCCTAAAATAAGAATCTTGCACGAGAATTTGTTCCTAATAAACATGTACAACCTTAGTGTATAATGACACAAAATACACTTAAAAATTGTTTACAGCTGAAGAGGAATCTGGTGAAAATACAAACAAGCTTAACCCTACTACCCATCAATACCCACCAGAAGCCTTAAATTGCAAAAGCATAAACATTTTTTTTGTTAATCCGACGAAGCCCGACCAATTCGCGAGAAGAAAAAAGAACGGAAGAATTCTCCAAAACAGTCTCACTTATTATATTTCATTGTTCCTGTGCACTTCTTTTCCTCGTCATTGTCTATTTTTACAACTTCGGACCAATGTCTCTGTTTGTGGATTAGGATGCCCACGATCGTGTTGGTGGCGAGTCTCTGCCCTGTGGATCATGACCGACGGCGTTGTAGTTGATGGAAAGAGATAACTGGCTCCGAGTCGTAAAAACTAAAAAGAGCGTACCGCTGCTACAAATAATATCACAAAAAGAACCACATAGGACTCTACATTTTTCGCAAACGGATTTATGACCAAACAAATTTAGGGCCAGTTATCGAACAAGCGTGCAGACGCCGACCATCAATCTTGAACACTCAATTTTGCCAGTGCCTGCTTTTTATCTGCTGCTGCCGATCGCTGCAAGTGCACATGTTGCCTTTGTAAATCTTTGAATCTTTCCAGTAGTTCTTGAAACGTTGGCCGCCGCTCTGGCTCGCTGTTTTCAGCAAGGAAACGATTAATCAGATGAGTAATAAATTGTTTACGGAGGCGGAGGCATTACCGTATACACTGTAAACGAAATTATGTATTTATGATTCCAAAGTTGATATTGGCAAATTTATCCTCGTAAATTTCAAAAACTATCAGATACTGCCTCTCATTTAGACTGTTATTTGCCTAAACGACCATTTTATCCTCAAAAACTGCCCTCACCCGCCGGGCGAAATGTTGTTAATTTACAAGGGCGGCGCTTCCCCACATTCTCGTTATCTCCCTAAACTCAGGTTTTTCTGATTCCTTTTTCCGCTTACTTCTTCATTTAGACGGAAAACAGAGCAGTTTCCGATGGATATGTAAGGATGAGTAGGATAATACAACTTTTACAGAGACAAAAGATAGATATATACTTCTTTAGAAAATAAAAGGGATGGATAAGAAAATTGGACCCAGAAAAAGAAAAAGAAAAAGGAAAATGGGTAATGTGACCTGTGCCAACAACTCTCGATAATTGAAGCCCATTGAGGATCCAAATCATTCGGAAGCTCCAGCCTGTGATCCATGAACCCCACAGCTCCAATAACCTGCATAAAGGATAATTTACTCTAAAAATAAGACTAATTTAGATGCACGTATTTCCGATAAAACTATTGCAAACCTTTGTAGATTATTGTAATGCAAAATAAAACATAACAAGGATTGTCCACCAAACATCTTGTCGACACTCCAACCAGAACCAGAATTAAAAGGTTATACATGACACAAACAACAAATGAATTCGCAGGGGAAATAATATTTGCGTTGTAAATGGTTGGCTAAATTGGAGAAAAACCTACTCAAAATATTGCAAGTTGCACGAGACCCCTCTCGAATTATAATGCAGAAATTCCATAATGCGGAAAACCTCCGCGATTTTATAAGAAATCCAGAAAACTACCTGCATTGAATTGAGGTTCTCCCAAGGGATCTTCTCAGTTACAAGTTCCCACAATATCACCCCAAAGCTGTACACGTCGGACCTATAATTTAACCAAGGAAAATAACTCTCAAGATATTGCTTCTTATAACAACAGAAAAAAAAAATAGGAAAGCTAAATTGCAGGTAACCCCCTAAAAATATAGCGATTTTCACTTTCACCCCATCCCTGAAATATGGAAACCTATATATTAACCCCTAAACTACATGATGTCGTTGTTTTGCATCCTTTTTCGGCGTTATTTCGCGATAACACATTATGTGGTAATGTGTTCGTACTAAACTTTTAGGTGGAATTCCTGCATTTTAGCGACCATACAACAAGTCAAAACAATGTTGTGTGCAAACCTACTTTTCATCTGAAGGTTCGTTTCGAAGAACTTCCGGAGCCATCCACTGTGGCTGGATAGAGTAGTAAAAGATAAATATCAAGGCAAAGAAATGGTGAAGACAAAAATTTATCTTGCTGAAAAGCTAAATTTCCAAACGAAATACTAGAAAGTCCTGATAGATATAGAGATTTTCACATTGCCCCCCTGAATCTTTCAAATCTACATTCTACCCCATTGATCTCTGAGCAAAGTGAAAACACTCAGAAGCAATGAAACCTTGCAGTTTAAGGGCGTCAATATGTGATGAAAGCACAGTGAAAATCATGATAATTTAGGGGGTGCTAATTGAATTGTGCTTATACTTACAGTTCCTTTCCCATTATTGGTTGTCAAAAAAGTTTCATGCTTCAGACGCGAAAGACCGAAGTCGGCGACCTGTTTACCAAGAATAAAAGTAAGAGAGGTATATAAGTGTTTAAGAAGGCAACTTAATGAAGAAATAAGCAGTATACCTTCACTGTCCAATTCTTATCGACTAACAGGTTTGACGACTTCAAATCACGATGAATAATAGGTGGGTTGCAATGATGAAGATAATTCATACCCAGTGCCTGCCAAATTGTAAAGGGGGAAAAAAAGATCAATAAGAAGCTGTGCATCTCGGAAACAGAAAATCTGGGGCTTTTGCTGTGGCAGGAAATGAAATAAGCATTTTAACCCCAGAAACGAAAGCTCCAATTCGAAGCTTATTTTTCTCATGCAGTGAGAAGCTGTTGAGGATTTCAAAGAAACTGTTAGTGCTTTTCAAACAACTTTACTTAATAACACTACTGAAGAAGCTTCAGCCAAGATGAACAGACTATTACTCTGCCTGATTGCCCGTCTACCAACATTCCCTCCTTAACTCTTACACTTCATTTTCCGAGTCCCACTTTTGTGAGCCATACAATGTGACATTGTTATTTGCCACATATATATAGTTGAGCTTGAATACTATCGATAGCAAACGAGCTCCGTTGCCATTCATCTGTTTTCGATGATGGAGCCTCCAAATCGGCGATTAGCACCATTGAACATGACCTATACCACTTGAAGTGTTTAGAAATCAAATTTCATACATTTTCGATATTGTTCTCTTATTCATCAAGTGGACACAAAAATGAACGGCTGAAAATGAATATTCTTTAAAAAATGATGATAGGAGTCTTGTAATCAAGATCAAGAGTATAGATCTTGTTTTAAATAATTTAAAGAATTTTCTAACAAAAATGCAATTGATTTGCATATCTTTACGCCGTTAAACGAGAAAACGCCTCATATTAACCATTAAAATTACAAATTTTGAAATCCTTTGATCATTAGGCAAATGATGTTGAAAAGATTTAAAATTTGATTTCTAAACACTTCAAGTGGTATAGATCATGTTCAATGGTGTCTATCGTCGATTTGGAGGCTCTAGCATCGAAAACAAATGGGTGGCAACGGAGCCCGTTTGCTATCGATAGTATTCTAGCTCAATTCTATATATATATTTTAATTGTATGCACAATGGATTGGCATTAAATTAGCATCCAAGGAGTGTCCACATCAGACACGTGTCCGACACGGAAACGCACGCGTCCGACACAGACACACGCGCGCCCGACACGGACACATAAGGCTTACATAAGTGTCCGTGATGGGCTTTTTTATAAAATGACCATCCAGGAATTCGAATTTGGCAAAATAACCCTACCAAAATTTCATTTGTAAAACTAACCCTCCTTTCGCCATGTGGGCGCTACGTCAGGGATTCTTCAAAACGATGGTGAATCGTTCACCGCCTTTAGTACAAATCCCTACTCTGATGCGCAAATCTTTCCAAGTTCAGAGTATGGTGTNAGAGAGAGAGAGAGAGTCCAGCTACTATACTCTTATGAGTATGATCGTCTTTCTACTTATAAGTCGTTATCGATGATAGAGCTTCCGAATAGACGATCTATATTTGTTAAACATTATCTAGAGTATTTGAGACTTCTAGAAACCAAATTTTATAATTTTCAGACACCATTTACCTTACAATCAAAAGATCTCAAAGCTGACAACTTTTAACGACCAGTATGGGATAGTTGCTAATTTAACGGTGTAAAAGAATTGAAATCGGTTGAATTTTTGATAGAAATTCTATTCACTATCTAGATAAAGATTAAAGATCAATAACTCCGATCTTAAATTGAAGAATCCGATCTTCTAATTTTAGGAGGTCGTTCGTTTTTGACTGTTCATTTTATGCCCACTTGATGAACTTTATTATAATTTTAAAAAATTATAAAATTTGGTTTCTAGAAGTTCCAAATGTTCTAGATTATATTTAACAGTATGTATCGTTGATTCGGAAGCTCTATCATCGAAAACGACTTATGAGGACGAAGGACTCTATATTCATAAGAGTATAATAGCCCTACTCTAGATGCTTCAAGTGGTACAGATCATGTTCAATGGTGCCGATCGTCGATTTGGAGGCTCCATCATCGAAAATAAATGAGTGGCAACGAAGCCCGTTTGCTACTGATAGCATTCCTCTCTCTCTCTCTCTCTCTCTCTCTCTCTCTCTCTCTCTCTCTCTCTCTATATATATATATATATATATATATAGTGTGGGGCTACTATACTACTAGAAGTGAAGGTTCCAACTTTTGGACCATTGGATCCCTAGGGTTTACTAGTTGGTGGTGATAATAGTATAGATCCAAAGGCCCAAAAGTTGGAATTTGGTGCTTCCAATAGTATAATAGCTCAACTCATATATATATATATATATATATATAGAGAGAGAGAGAAAGAGAGAGAGAGAGAGAGAGAACTAGGCTCCTGCACTTTCGAAAGCACGAAGCCCTTCATGTTTGTAAGTTGTTTTCGATGATAGGACATCCACTTCGATGATCGGCTCCGTTAGATATGATCTATGCTATTAAAACTATTTAGAAACCAAATTTCATAATATTTTGATTTTGTTTGCCTAGTGAACGAGTAGCCTCAAAATGAATGGCTGAAAATAAAAAATCTCATGAAAAACAATGATAAAAGACTCAAATTTCATATCGAAAGTATTATTCTTGCTCTTGATGTTAAGTAAAGTTTTCTATTAAAGTTTCATATAATTTGAATTCTTCTACACCGTTGAACTCACAAACGTGCCACATCGGCCGTTAAAATAGTCATTTTTGAGACCCTTTGATCACTAGGTAAATAATGTCAGAAAATTCTGAAATTTGGTTTCTAAATGGTTTAATAGTGTAGATCATACGTAATAGAGCCGATCGTCGAATCGAATGTCTCATCATCGAAAATAACTTGAAAGCACAGAGGCCTCTATGCTTTCAAAAGCGCAGGAGACGCACTATACATATAGAGAGAGAGAGAAAAAGAGAGAGAACTAGGCTAGAATACTATTAATAGCACCAAGTCATTAGTGCTATTAGATTTTCGGCCCTCGAATGAAGAGGTGTGCGGTTAGGATGATTGTGGTCCCTAAGGTTTTGATTGGTGGAATAGTATGATCTAAGCGGTGGAAATGGTCAAAAGGATAGATCTAACGGTGAAAAACTTGGTAGCACAAAATGCTTGGTGCTATTGATAGCATTGTAGCCGAACTCTCTCTCTATATATATAGACTTGAGCTAAACTACTATCGGTAACAAACGGGCTCCGTTGCTGCCGATTTATTTTCGAAAATGAAGCCTCCAAATCAACGATCGATATATATATATATAGAATTGTGCTCCTATGCTTTTGAAAGTACCAAGCCATTGATGCTTGTAGGTTTTCGGCCTTTGGATTAAAGGATGTGCGGTTAAGATGATAGTGGTCTCCTAGGGTTGAACAGGTGGTTAATTGAATAATATGATCTAACGGGTGAAAATGATCAAAGGGGTAGATCTAACGGCAGAAAACTTACAAGCACCAAGTGCTTGATGCTTTTAAAAGCACCATAGCCGGACTATATATATATATATATATATATATAGAGAGAGAGAGAGAGAGAGAGAGACTTGTGTGCTATTAGGAGCATTGAGGCCTCCATGCTCCTAAGCCGTTTTCGATGATTAAACTTTCGAATCAACGATCAACTCCATTAGACTTGATTTAGCGTATTTAAAATATCTAGAAAATAAATTTTGCGATTTTTTGATATTATTTACCTAATGATCGAAAGAGTTTAAAATCAACGATTAGAAATAGAAATCTCACAAAAAGTTATAGTATAGCACTAAATTTTTCGATCAGATATATTAATCTTGTTGTAGATAATATAAAGAATTTTCTATCAAAACTTCGTCTGATTTGAATATTTCTACACTATTAAACTTGCAAACAGCACACGTCAACCATTAAAAATTGTTGATTTTGAACCTTTTCGATCATTAGGTAAATGATATTGAAAAACCGCAAAATTTACTTTCTAGATACTTCAAATACGCTAGATCAAGTCTAACGAAGTTGATCGTCGATTCGGATGTTTAATCATCGAAAGCGGCTTAGGAGCACGAAGGCCTCCGTGCTCCTAAATAGCACACAAGTCCTACTATATATATATATATATATATATATATAGTGTAAAACTACTATACTTTCAGAGTAAAACTACTATACTTTCAGAAGTATAAAGGAGTTGGTGCTTCCGACTTTTTGGCCCTTGGATCAAGGATTGTAGGATTCGGATGATAGTGGTCCTACCTAGGGTTTAGTGGTCCCTCTAGGGGAATAATATTAATCCAAGGGATAAAAATAGTCAAAGAGGTGATCCAAGGGTTAAAAAATTGGAAGCACCACATGAATGGTGCTTCCAGAAGCAGCATAGTCGGACTATATATGTATATGTATATGTATATGTATATGTATATGTATATGTATATGTATATATAGAGTAGAGCTACTGTGCTATTAGGAGCACAACAGCGCTTGTGCTCCTAACTTCCTCATCATCTATCAATTTTGATTGGTAATTAAGGTGAGAGAGAGAAGAAAAATTAGGATGAAATTACGTCTTAATTTCTCTTCTCTTTGAACTTCTTCCTAATTTCTCTTATCTCTCTCATACTAACCATCCATCAAAATTGATAGATTGTTAGAAAGTTAAAAGCATAAGAGCTGCTGTGCTCTTAATAGCATAGTAGCCTTGCTCCATATATAGAGAGAGCGAGAGTGGGGCTACTATACTATTATGAGTATAGAGTCCTTCGTACTCATAAGTTGTTTTTAATGATGGAACTTCCGAATTGACAATCCACACCATTAAATATGATCTAGATTATTTGAAATTTCTAGAAAATGAATTTCGTAATTTTTCGAAATTATAATAAAGTCCATCAAGCAGGCATAAAATGAACGGTCAAAATCGAATGACGTCTAAAAATGGATGATCGGATACTTCAATTTAAGATCGGAGTTATTGATCTTTATCTAGATAGTCAATAGAATTTTCTATTAAAAAATTAACCGATTTCGATTCTTTTACACCGTTAAACTACCAGTATCTCATACCGGCCATTAAAAATTGTCAATTTTGAGATCTTTTGATCGTAAGGTAAAAGATGTCAAAAAATTATGAAATTTGATTTCTAGAAGTTTTAAAAGTTCTAGATAATGTTTAACGGTATGGATCGTCAATTCAGAAGTTCTATCATTGAAAACGACTAATGAGTACGAAGGCGATCGTACTCATAAGAGTATAGTAGCCGGACTCATATATATATGTATAAATATATATCGTGTATCTGTGCGTGTGCATTAACTGACAAGCACGTGCACGTGCATGCATGCACACACAAATTAAGCAAAATTCAATCTACTGTTCTTTCAGTAAAAGTACTCACAACATCCAAAGCCATGTTAATGCGCCGTCTCCAATCCAGCCTGGCAGCGTTCCTTTGAAGCAACCGAAACAAACTCCCACTGCATTTAAGATATTATTAATTCACAAACAACATAAAAAAAAATTACTTGAATGACTTAAAGAATATACGCCCTACTACTTTCTTCACTAAACAGATGTTTACACTGATCAAATTATTAATCATGGTACATGACGATAATTGTTAATTATGGCACATCCAACGAAAGGTACGTGACACTAGACAGATGATAGTATGATATAAATTAATGACATCGAGTGGTTAGTTGTTGACAAAGATGACACACGAAATTTATATAGTCCTCTTGTTCAATCACCAGAAAAATTATATAGTTCTCTTGTTCAATCACCAGAAAAATTATATAGTTCTCTTGTTCAATCACCAGAAAAATTATATAGTCCTCTTATTCAATCAAGAAGCCACAAAATTTAAAATCCAGAGTTAGGTTATTGGAGATATCTCATCGACAACGAGCTCCAAAACAGTAGTTGCAAGTAGGTTTTCTATTTAACATTGTTCCTTGGAGAATATTAAAATCTTTAGTAGGCCAAGTGTATTACTAAGTAATCTATGAGAATGCGAGTAGGCCCTCTCTCATTACACTTTATACTCTAGTTATATTTTTAACTCATCATTGAAAACATTACATTTTCATTTACCATGAAAAGAACTGAAAATGCAGTTTTTTTTTAATTGTAACTGGAATTGTGATTTGCAAGTACATAACTATTAGAAAAAAGTGCCAAGAAATTAAAAAGGGAAGGGCAATTTTGAAGGAAAAGAAAAGCACAAACCGTGGAAGCAATTCTGTCACGATGCAAAGACGTTGAGGAGAGGTAACAGCACCCATGAAGAGAAGTATATTCGGGTGCCTTAGCCTTTTCATTAATGATACCTTCAAATACAAAATATATTAGATAAATCAAAGCAATTCATTCATTACTAAATCTGGGGATTGCTTGTTAAACAAAGTTACTCCACAATGAATAATACTTTTACAGCATTCTTGACAGAGCTTTTGTTCCAACACACAAACAAAAAAATCTAATCTAACTAACATCATATAGTTAACTTTTACTGGGTAAACCTTAATTCAAAATTACATAAAGATATTCATTACAGAAATGCTGTTCCAAACAAATTTTTTCAGCTGCATGTGCTGAATGAAAGATACGCTGGACACCATAGAGAATAGAGGATATTTCAATTACTGGAGTCATATAATGACCATTTTTGGCTGATGATGAATATCAAAACAAAAGTATATAAATTGCTTATCTTACTTTTTTAACATCAACAAGGTGACAGTAAAATGATTGAAATTGTTTTTCTTTTGGGAGGGGGCGAGGAGACATAAACCAAGCTTATAGTTTAGAGCAAACTTGTTAGAAATAACTATAAATAAGAGCGATGATTTTCACAACTAAACATATTTATAAGAAGTCATACAGAAATGAGGTAAAGAAGACAACAAAGAGACAAAGGAGAAACAGAGAGTGAGATTATGAGAAGGATCGCCATTGATGTTTCGTAAAATGAGATCTAGTTGAAGTCTCAATCTATTCTAATTTCTTCGCTTACTGAATAAGAAGGCTATAATGACAGTACCCAAAAATTTAAAAAAGAAAAATCGAAATAGCTATAATACCTTAACGTGAAAGATTAAAATTAAGAGGGAAAAAATACCTCTTGTTTAAAAAATAGTATCACGTCATCCGAATATTCCTGCTTTGAAAACACTTTAACCGCCACATCCTGCAATGGAGTAAAATTAAGGATTTAAGTGCCCATCGGCACAGATCGTATACACTGTACTGTATCGTGCCAACAAGATATCGGCAAGATACAGCCCTCGTGCCGATGGCACAACTTAAAATTCTATATTCTTTAAATTAGTAAGTAATTTTCTCAATAAAGTTCAAAATATTTAATAAAGATACATGTTAAATATAAAAATGTTTAAACACCGTTCTCTAACAGCTTAAGCTTTTAGAGTACAACGGTTGTTTCACATGGTATCAGAGCAGGAGGTCCTGAGTTCCAGTCACGCCAGGCTCCTAACATATTAATTTCCTCCCATTTAATTCAAGCCCACGTCATGGGCCGATTAAAAAGTCTCGAGCCCAGACGTGAGGAGGAGTGTTAAATATAAAAATGTTTAAACACCATTCTCTAACAGCTTAAGCTTTTAGAGTACAACGATTGTTTCACAATACATAATAAGCAATTAGAGTATTTTGTTGCTAAAGAAAATAAATATTTCATACCATTATGTGTCGGCACACATGTATTTTTTGTGACCGACACGCATCGGCATGGTCCGGTACGCACTGTGCCGTATCATGCCGACAAGTTTTTGGAATGACCCTGTGCTACGGCACTTAAATCCTTGAGTAAAATAATTTCAGGTCTAATGTGAAAACCAATTGCAAAGCATTGACCTGGTTTCTTGAAAACTGGGTTGTATACTCTCTTAAAAAAGGATCTGGAATAGAGGGAGTTATAATAGATGACATAGGTAAAGAAATAAACAAACTAGTATGCTGTATAATTCTTTATAACTAATTCTATACAGCAACAGACTGCTCATTGCACAGAAATCGCTCAACAAGGATTCCACGAAACAATTTTTCAGGTTTTCATCATAAGAAAAAGCAACAGAAATAAACATACCGAGCCATACCACAGAGCACGATATACTGTTCCACAAGAACCTGAAGATAATTAGAAAGTCCCATGAGCCATAATAATTGTGAACATTGGAAGCGTCAGATTTCAAAAAAGAAAAGAAAATATCAAGAAAACCTTGACTAAAAGCATGCAAGAATAAGAAAAGAAAAAATACACAATAATTATTGATATACGCAAGACGTAAATGCAAACACATCTGCGAGAGATAAGTACCTTGACCTATTTGTTCTCCGATTATAAGATCCTCCCACAAAATCTCGTAATCTAAGCAGTCGGTTTCCGAATCCACCCTATGGATAGCACTGCTACTAGTGCTTCCTCCGCTGCTAGCACTGCTTAAGCTATTAACATTAAAAGAAGACCACGACCCTGATGCCTCATTGTTGAATGTTCTATTGCTTTCACCCATTTGGTTTTTTGCCTTTTCACTAGACTCGGAAGCCTTTTTGTTATTTTGATCATTCTCTTGTTCACCATGTAGCCAAGGCCACGACGAACGAGTCTTGCCATCATTTTTGTCATTCTCATTCGCTTTCCATGGCCATAATATCCCTTTTTTGGCAAATAAAGCCTCCGCTTTTGAGCTTATAATCTTGTGGATCCCTGCTTTTCCATCGGCCTCATTATTACTTTTGGGTTCCTTTTTAGGAGATTTTTCATCCACACTTGAAGAGGGTACACCGAAAGGACATGGTGGTACACCTCCTCTTGGTGTGCTTGCACCGCTAGATGCTGTGTCCTCCTTGTGGTCTGTGCAACTACCATCATTATCAGAATTCTGGCTATCACCAAAACCACTTTCACGTTCTGTGCCATTCTCGCCCATCTTAATACGAGAACGAACTTTGTTTGTGACCTTATTAGCCTGCAATTATGATTCTAGAATAAAAAATATATATAAAGGGGCTTTTTACATGCATTTCCCTCAGCAAAAAGTCATCTATCTAGACATATACCCATGTAAAATCTGAGTTTCAATATATATGCCAATCAAAATATACTACTTGTTACAAAAGTACCCTGAAGTTGGGGACTCATCCAATTCGTCGAGGAGGAAGTTGGTTGTGTCAAAACATGTTCTTTGAAAAGGGAATTTTCACAGCTACAAGGGTGTTTGTCTGAGATTAATTTTTTGGAACAGTACTCATGAAATTTCAGATCTTGCAGGGATTTATACACACATGTAAATAGATAATTTTGGCAGGGGCGCACATGCGCATATCTCAAAATAAATTATAAAGAAATGTCGAATTCCTCCACCTAAGAGAAAACATCGAATTTGTCTCCTTGAAGGAAATAGGTACTTACCAAATTTGTTATTTTAGAAGCAATAGCAACTTGGAGAGGTTGATAATCAGAACCACCTCTTATTTGGGGCTTCGTATAGTTTGAAGGTGCATCCATTTCTTGAAGGGAGCGGGCATCGCTTGACACACAAATGATACCGACCAAAGTACCATCATCATCATAGAAAGGGGTATATGTGGAAATAGCTAAAAATCTTTCCCCTGACTTATTCTTCACCGGAAACTTCCCAGTCCAATTCTCGCCCATAGTTATATGGTCGATAATATTTCTCGCCATATGAAAGTCGCGGGGATCAACAAGTAGGTTGATGGCGTCCTGGCCAAAAGCCTCTGACGGAGGGTAACCATAAAGGTTTTCTGCAGATCGGTTCCTAAAGAAGAAACAAGATAACATGATTTTCGCGGTAGGTGGATATAGTGATTTGCTTGAAAAAGAAAACAGGCTAGGATGACAAGAACACTAACTACACCATTTTAAGAACATAAGCATAATTGCACATTGCAATTGAACAAAACAACCAAATGAAGGGCCTCTGTGCCCGTCGGTACGGCCCGCACTCCGGTCACACCGCATAACTGTGGCAAAAGCTCCATAAGGAGAGCTATTACTTACTGTGCGAAATCACGATTGCACGTCAAACCACTTGCGCAAAAGCTCACGCCGTACACCCAAATGGACCCTAAAGTTAGGGATCCACAGTGACTCCCTCTGAGCAACAGGGCATGAAAAATCAACAAATTAAAAGATTATTTACCGGAATAACATGCGCAGTTCTACGCACTCTTATTTAGTTATGCCCCAGAGTTAGAATGCTGAAGCAAATGAAGCTAACGTTTTGGAAAAGGTAAACACAGAAGTAACACCAGTAAATGCTTCATGAAGGCATAACATCAAACACCTAACCTACACAAACAACATATCCATTGAGGCGACGAACACGAAATTTTCCCACTTGAGCCTGTTGAGATATGATCACAAAGCAGCCAAAAATTACCAGAAATTGGGGAAATTGAGAGCGAAATGAGAGAGAGATTCTCCGCGCACCAGTAGATTATGCGGCCCTCGAGATCGAAGATGTGAACCGATTGCCCCATCGACTGTAGAATGCTAAGGCACTGCTTCTCCGACAGCCCCAAACCCCCTCCGGCCGCCGCGGCGGCGCCGCCGCCAGGATCGCGGCTCTCCCGCTGCAGCCGCGAAGAGGAGTGCCCGAACGAAGCCGAGCCCTTCCGCCACGCCGCCTCGAACCCCCCGCTCCGCCACCTCGTCGGCGGCGCCGCCGCCGCCGACGACCCCGCCGCCGGCGAGCGCCGCGGCGACACCGAGTGCGCCCGCCGCGCCCCGGAGCGGTCCATGGGGAGGGGAACCGCTTCCGCGAGGACCACAAAAATTGGGCTTTTGCTGAGCGAATGGTGGGTGGGGGTGCGCGGAGTAGCAGTAGCAGGAGACGAAGCGAGTATAATAGAGCGGCTGGTGTGGAGGGAGAAAGAGGATTCGTTTGAGCTTTTTGGGGAACCAGTTTGAGTGGTGAATAGAGAGAGAGGAACTTAAAAAGGCGACTTTTTTATTTTTAAGCTCAAAGATGGCTCCTCTTTTGGACTCTTCTCTTTAATCTCTATCCATCTCTCTCTCTCTCTCTCTCTCTCTCTCTCTCTCTCTCTCTCTCGTTTGTTGTTTGGGTGGCAGTAGAGCGTGTTTACTACTAATAACATTCAAGCTCAACGATAATATATATATATATATATATATAGAACTAGGCTACTATACTATCTGTAGCACATAGCGCTCCGTGCTACCAAGTTGTTTTCGATGATACGGCTTCCAAATCGACGATCGGCTCCGTTAAACTTGATCTACACTATTGAAAGTATTTGAAAATTAAATTTCATAATTTTTTGATATCATTTACCTATCAAACAAGTAGTCTAAAATTGAACGGCTGAAAATAAAAATCTCATGAAAAATGATGATAAAAGATTTAAATTCAAGATCAGATATACTGATCTTACTCTAAATAGTGAAAAGAATTTTCTATAAAATTTTCATCGCATTTGGATTGTTTTACACCGTTAAACTCAAAAACACACCACATCGGCCATTAAAATTGTCAATTTTGAGATCTTTTGATCACTAGTCAAATGATGTCGAAAAAATCGGAAATTTAATTTCCAAATACTTTCAATAGTGTAGATCAAGTTTAACGAAGACGATCGTCGATTTGGAAGCCGCATCATCGAAAACAACTTGGTAGCACGGAGCGCTCCGTGCTACCGATAGCATAGTAGCCGGACTCTATATATATATATATATATATGAGTCGGACTTCTGTACTATCGATAATATCAAGCTTTTAATACTATTAAGGTTTCTGCTATTAGATTTATCATTTAATCATAATTTTCATCCGTTATATTATACTATTCAACCAACCATCCAGTCAACCCTAGCGGACCACTATCATTCTAACCGCATATCTTTCAATCCAACAGTTGAAAACTCGATAGCATAAAATGCTTGGTACTATATTCTCCAGTCCGTACGGAGGATTTTTTCCTCCAAATTCAGAAGTCTTCTTGATTACGGGTGTGTCCATAACAGTTTTGTTCTACAGGTGCGTATTGTCTGCTCTCTTTTGCTACATTAGCAATGCTATCTGGTGCCCATTGCGCAGATGTCAGTATTGGTTCGTATATCTATTATTTCCGTTTTTTGTTCATCTTCTTATGCTTTTGCATTATTTTTTGTAAATTATTCTGCCCTCGGCGGCGTCCTTGGCTGGAGCAAACCATCTACCTGCTGAACATCGTCTTCAACTCCATTCTGGATCCCAGATAGATTGTACAGTCTGTGAGGACGAGTATTGATGGTGGGAGACAATTGCAGTCCTTTGCTGTGAACACGCATTCCGTTGTGGAAGGGAGCATCTCTCCCAACTACCGTCAGAAATCGTTGATTTTTCTTTTTTTTTGTTAATTTGGGTGAATGCTAGCTAGGGCTAGGAGTGGCAATTCAACTCGCTGTTCGCGAGCCAGCTCGTATTCAACTCGAAATGAGCTTGAGATTGAATCAATCATTTAAAAAATAAGCTGAACACAAGCTGAGGTCAGCTCACTTATCTTCGGCTCGATAACAGCTAAAATACATATATTTTATATTTTTATATAAATAAATAAATAATTAGTTTTGTAGCTTAATCTAAATATGCAGCCTAACTCAATTATAAAAAAGTCGTTTATATCTAAAGGTTTAATTATTAAATCAAAATCAAATAGATAAAATCTCATAAATTTATTTTCTATATATATCCTTTCTAATTCTTTTAATTTGTTCATAATTCAGCTCGTATTCACCTCGTTAATAAACAAGCCAAACACGAATTGAATTTTCGACTATGTTCAGTTCATTTCATAAAATTGAATTTTTCGCCTCGATACTTTAACGAGCCAGCTCTTATTTGGCTTGTTTCATAAAAATGAATTTTTCGAACTCGATACGTTAACGAGTCAGCTCGTGTTCAACTCGTTTCATCATCGATACCCCTAGCTAAGGCACCGCAACACAAATGCAATGTAATTACAGCAGTTGAGTTTGTCTGTTAAATAAATTTCAAAACAAACATTTGAAATTTTGACACCAAGCCCCTTAAAAACTACTGATAAATTTTAAAACAAATCAAAAGATTAACAATTCCTATGTAGAGAAAAAAAAATAACCTTTTTTCGGTTTGTCCTTCTTATTGTACAATTAACAAACTAAACCAAATGAAAGCTAATTCCCAAATGCATAAACAACTTTAAACACATCTTAGCTAGTAAATGGCCAATAAGCAATTTCCTTACTCACATAATACACAACAATCTCACAAAGCAAGTAAACAACTATTGCCTATTCACCCCACTATACATCTACAATTGTAAGGCCTGTAGCCTCGGAACTAGGTTTGATGTGCTCGGCGGAGGCCGAACTCGCTCGTCGTGGAGTAGAAGGACGTTGATCGTGTTAGACTCCCTCAGCCACGCAGCGACTACCCCGCCGGGCGACACGAACCTGCCTAAGTTGAACTTTTCCAATTGAAATGGCGCGCCGATTGAGTTTAGTAGAGACTCGATCACACGACGGAGGGTGCTCGCGCCGGCGATCTTGCTATGCTTCCCCCACCCCGTCAAAATGCTGAATGGAAAAGCCGAAGTGTTAAGCATAAGTAATTTGTTGTGCTAAATAGAAATTAACTCTCTAAGTTTTAAACTATATAATACCGCTCTAAATGGCATCTCTGCTTCAATTGTTGGTTATTGACCTGGCTACTAAAATAGCTTCTCTACTCTCACAAACAAAAAGTAGGATTTCAACAAACAAGAAGTGTGAAAATTTTACTGCACGGAAAACTAAAATGAGATTATAAGCCGCAAAAGCGGAAGCACAAATATAAAGCTTCTTCCTCTACGACGCCAGAAAGCTGTTGGATGTTGTCGGAAACAGGATGTTGTGTAAACAAAAGAAGAGTTCTTCGCAATTGAGATTGATAAGATCAACAAAAGGGTATATGACAAGGCAACTCTACTTGTAATCAAGCCCATAAGGCACCTCATACAGTACCATCATGTGCGACAAAACCACAATTGAGATACTCGTGTGAAAATGCTTTTAACTGAAGTTAGGGGATGCTCCGCCCTGGTCGGAGCTTTCATTGGAAGCGCTGTTGAGTGAAATTGTTTGGAAAAGCACGACTTCCAACAATATATTGATATTTATCCCTAACATTTTGCCCCGGAGCAAAAGCAAAAGCAAAAAGCTTCAAATTGGAGCTTCTGCTTTTAGAATCTGAAATAAGATTGTTCTGGCTTCTTGTTACAAAAAAGCACTTCATGCACTTCCTTTTTGTTCGACGAGAGTCAACAATGAAAAGAAAATAAGATTGATGATTATAAGAACTTGTAAGAATAAACAAGTATTGTAGTCTAATTGGAGTACCTAACAAACTCGGGCAGCGGACGGCCATTGAAGACAAGAGAGCGTATGGCAAGAAGCCATGCATGAACCATGGCTTGAGCAGCTCCAGATGACATGAGGTGCAAATCCAAAGTGAATTCGCTCCACGTGTTCTCCCAAACGTGGCGATTTACCCCTTCGAACACAACCTGCTGAGCTCCTAGCCTCTGTAAACAATCAGAAAATTTATTCTTTAGTGACCTTCACAAAATAGAGACAACTAAATGTTTTATCAAACTCCTCAGCCAAAAAAGAATTTCAGCCATGTGGCGAGCCACAGTAATGTTACTGCATTTAATGCAATCAACACACTGGCTAGCCCGATAATTTGACGACATAAAGTTACATGTATTACCATCCATACCCATCGAGTAAAAATTTGCACTAGCCTCAGCGATGATGCATAATTGCATATTATGCCCCTCCGCTCAACTTTCTCTTCACAGAACATTAGACAAACAGAAACCCACTAAATGAATATAGAAAATCCTACATTCATTGCATCAGTGCACTTGATACATTTACAAAACCTCCGGCACTTAACAGTTGATTTCAAGTTCTTGTTAGTGATATCAATAGAAATGAAGGCAACTTTGCCATTTCAAGTCCTCCAGTAAGATTATTTCAGTTTTCAGGTTTAACTCTGGCCAGTTAAACATATATGAACATTGTACATATAGGAGGAGCATACACACATAAACACATCTCTAAGAGCGCAGGTGCAAATACATGATTTAGAGGGATATAGATAGATTGGTATACTTTTGAGGGGTAAGAATAGAAATCAGTACATTCTTGATTTCTTATGTGAAATCTTAGTAAAGAGTTGCAAAGTACGTCTGTAATCAAACATTCAAACTTACCTGCCCAAAATGCCATAGCATATCAGTAAGAGCGTTGTAGAAGGCAGATGATGTTGGAGGATCCATTCGCCTCAGCTCATCAAAAAGAGACTGGGCTTGGGCCCAAACCTCTCGGTAGCCCATCAGGAGCCCATGCGCAACCCCATAAACAAAGTTATCAAACAAGCGAAGCTGCTCCAGTAGTAATGATGCATCTTCAAATGAATTACAGCGGCTGGGGAAAAAAATAGCACATAATGAGATGTCTTAGATATAAATAATGGAAGGAAATCGATGAGAAGACAATGCAAGAAACATATTGACAAGTCAGGATGTCAACGGGACAGATTCGGAGAGGGTTTTCAAAAATCCGAACCCGAACTCGACACCCGAACCCAGAAACCCAAACCCGAAACAATCATTTCTCTTTACCATATTTCAAAACATACTATATTAAATCTAAATTTTCAAGATACAAATTCAGATATAACATCAACATTCATCTACGTTATTATAATGTAAAATCTATTCAGGTTCCGGTTATGGTTCAAGTTCGGGCCGGATACAGACAAAATCCATGCACAAATCCCCCGTTGGGTTTTCCTTTTTCATGCCGCTATCCAAACCCATATCCATTTAGCACCGGGTACACCCGCCCTATTCAGGTTCAGGTTCGGTTAAAATTTCGGGTATCCACACCCGTTGACATCCCTACATACAAGGGCCTGTTTAGCCGGGCTTTTGGAATCCTACTCCAGAAAACAAAGAGAAATTAGGCATTTACCGAACAAAAAGTCAGGAGCATTTGATGTAAAAGCCAAAACAAGATTTTGGGACCCAAACCAAAAAATCTGATTTGAAGTTTCTGCATCTGTTGCAGCAGAAGCAACTAAGAAGATTCTAATGTAGAAGTTACTAGTACTTCTTCAAGTAGATTTACTAAAACAGCACGTCTGCAGAAGCTCCAGGCAAGCATACAAGTCCTAAGAAAGTTGAATCAATATGAAGGCTTAACCTCCTCTTTGGACTTTGGTTTATTTATATAGGACACCGTAATAATGAAAATAAGATTTATCAGAACACTAGGTATACTCAACCGTACCATTAACCAATTTATTTACTTCAACAATCTGAATTGAGAAGAAAAAATGATACAGTAGGGTCATTAGTTGTCCTTCTAAGTGCCGTATATAAACATAACGTAAACAGGACAACAACTGCATAAATCATTGCAGAAAGCAAATTACCGCATAAAAATTATTCAATATAAATTAAAAGTCATTACTAAATGCGATTCACATTCCAATCCCCATAAAAATCAGTAAAAAGACCTAATTGGCATTTAAGAATATTAAGAAAAAGATTGCATATCACCTGCAAGCATTCAAAATGGCAGAGAACGTCACAACGTTAGGCCTCACACCCTGCTGAATCATTTTCTGGAACAATTCAAGAATACAAAACAGCTCCTCCGACCTCCTCCTTGCCTCCTCCGTAACAGGACGCCCTATTCCCCTCGTCAGCTGCCCTAAAACCCTAACACCATGCCCACCATAGACCGCACCTATCCCCACATCGCTCCCACCCTCCTCCTCCTCGACAAAAGCCCTAGACTTCCCAAATGCATCTATAATAGTATTATAAGTGACCACATTAGGCTCGATCCCCATTCTCGTCATCTCATCAAGAAGCGACACAGCACACTCGACCAACCCATTCTTAGCCAGTGTATCAATAAACGAGCTATACAAAACCACGTCAGGCCTTAAACCCGATTCCTTAAACTCTACGAACACATTAGCTGCATCCCCATACATGCCCGCCTTAGAGTAAATATCGATCAAAGTTGAGTACGTTAGCACGCTAGGGGCGACCCCCCTTTGCCTCATATCTTGTATTAAGAAAGCCACCACATCAAATTTTCCCTGTTTTCCATACCCATTAATTAAGGAATTGTAAGTGACTGTGTCCTTATCAACTCCCATCACATCCATCTCCTCACAAATCCGAGCAATCTCTTCATACTTCCCGGTCTTCACATAGATCGATAGCAGGGTATTGTAGCATACTCGATCCAACCGAATCCCCAAAGATTTCACCTTTGCATACAAGTTCAAAGCCTCGTCAAATTGCTCCAACTTGGAGTACCCATCAATCAGTGTACTATAGGTAACAACGTTCGGCCTCACATTCTTCGACTCCATGTCGGACAAAACCCTAACAGCAAGCTCCATATTACCGCATTTACAGATGGCATCAATGAACGTGTTGTAAGTATAAATATCACGGCCGATGCCCAAATGGATCATTTCATCGAACACGCGGCGGGCGTCCTCTAGATGCCCTGCGCGGCTGCACGCGGCGAGAAGGGAGTTGAAGGTCTTCCTATCGGGGCAGAGCCCGTGCTGGATCATCTCGCGAAAGAACCCGAGAGTGAGCTGGAGATCGACGCCGCCCTTACCGCAGGCGTCGATCACTGCATTGTAAGATATGGTGGTGGGCTTCAGCCCGTGGGACTTCATCGAGTTGAGCACGGCCATGGCCTCGGCTGCTAGCCCACTCCGGGCGTAAGCAGAGATGAGAGCGGAGTGGGCGAAGACGGTGTTGCCGTACCCGGCCGCAAAGCCGGCATCGAACACCTGGCGTGCGAGGTCAGGCCGGCCCATCTTGCCGAGCCCGCCGATGGCGGCAGTGAGCAGCTTCCCCTGCTCCACCGGCCCCCGCATCAGCGGCATCGAGGAGTGGAACACCGCGAGGGCCTTCGGCGGGTGCTTGTCGCGGTCGCCGAGCTCGTGGAGGACGAAGCAGTAGTCGTCAGGCGCGGCGAGGGCGCCGCGGAAGGCGGCAAGCGCGGCGGGCACGGCGCGGGCATCGGGGCCCAATTGTAGTATCTGGGCCAAGCAGCTCGCGGCGGCGGGGGAGGCGGCGGCGGCGCGGGAGTGGTGGTCGCGCGCCGCCTTCGGCGACGCGAGGTTCCTCTTCGAGACCACCCTCGTCGTGCGGCTGCGCCGGAAATCGGGGCTCAGCCCTGCCGGGGACCGGCCGAATCGCCGCGAATAGTAAGGCGACAGCGCCGGGATCGGCGAATTGGGGTCCAAGATGGGATTTTGAGGAGATGGGCACGGGGAGGAGGAGGAAGCAGCCGCGGAGGCGGTAACGGCGGCGGCGGCGACGGCGGCGGCGACATTAGGGTTAGGAGAAGGGGCGGTGGAGGTGGAGGAAGAAGAAGAGGAGGAGGATATGGAAGAGGATTTGTGGGGTTTTGGGGGGTGTTTGTGGAAATGGGTGTGAGGGGTGGGGTGGTGGGGGTTTTGGTGGTGGGGTTTGGAAGGGGTGAAGGGGTAGTGAGGGGGAGTTGAAGAAGCCATGGACTTGGAGAGAAGGGTTGCTATGCTATTTTGGGGGGAGTTTGAAGAGGAGATGGGAGGGGAAAGTGGAAATGGAGAAGGAGGAGGAGGAGGCCATGGTAGAGGGTAAAGAAAAAAAGAGAGAAGGGTTTTGGAGAGAGAGAGAGAGAGAGAGAGAGAGAGAGAGAGAGAGGATGAGATAAGGTATTGGTGTGAGTGGTTGGAAGATGAAGGGTTATAGTGGGTGAGAGGAAGGAGATAAGAAGACGAGAGAGAGAGAGAGTGTGTGTGTGTGGAAAAGAGAGGGTAAAGTAATTGTTGCATGCACCATGTTTATCCCTAAATCTCATACACTATAAAAAAATGAGCAATGCTCCTGTACACCAAAAACATCTTAACCATTAAATTTTTTTAAATGGACGGTCAAGATGCACCCTTTAAAAGAGGATGACCGGTATTTGATACCATCGGTACCGGTCAACTCTTAACAGGGCAAATTTTTTTTTTTTCAACAAGGGCATTTTGATAAATTTACATCTTATAACATATCCTCTTTAGCTAGAAAGGTTTGGCGTTACAAGTAAGGAAGGTGTGTAATTACCTTTCCTAAATTAACTTTTCTTTACTAATATATTGTATTCAAATTTTAAATAAAAAATGATATATTATTGAAATCATTTAGTCTACCCCTTAAACTCGAACCTGACTTAAACCAAGGTTAAAAGTTTAGCCAATTTTGAATTTATTTGTATGATTTGATTATGAAATAAACTCTTAAATTTGTTTCTAATTTAAAATTTTTTGCATTAAAAATTATATGTAGATATAAAATATTGCAACTGAAAAATTATATTATACAATTTCTTAGTAATTGAATATGAAATATTATCCCAAGTGAATGTTTGAAAGTTAATTTTCAAAACATAGAATAATTTAATTTAAATAGTTAACAAATTTTATTTTTTTAACTATAATATAAACTAAATCTAAATTTAAAATTTAATTTTAATCAATATTTTTGAACTTTAATATTGTTTTTACTATCGAATGAACAATTTGAATTTAATTTTAAAAATAGAAGCCTTTAATTTAAATAAAAAATAAAGTTATGTTTATAAATACAGCATAATTTACAATTTCAATAAGTTAATTGTTAATTTGAAATTTCGTGTCATTTTAATATCAAAATAACAATTTGATTTGAAATATACTAATCATTTAAACATAAATTTTTTCATTCAGAAAATTAAAATTAAAATTAAAATTGAATTTAATATACACAATTAATAAGTTTAAGCTCAAATTTTATTTTTTATAAGAATTCCCAATTTTATAAAGATTTATTACTTATCAAATTAGTACTATCTAATTTGGTAAGTAACAAAATTAAACAAGAAAACATATATTTGTATAGGGTTGATTAAATTTGGTAATTAGTTTTTATTTATTTTCCCATATTACCCTTACGAATAGTAACCTGTTGAGCAAGTTACTACCTGGTGTATTGAAGAATTTCTCTAAAAAAATATCATACCGATTGTTCCTGAAAAGTGATAAAGGACTTGGTGGTTGATATTTGAGGTTCAAAGTTCGAATCTTAATTAATTCACATTTTCAGCTAAGTTTATTTCTAAAATAAATAAACAAACCTGCTTGTTCCTCAAACACAGCTAGTAGAAATAGGAACATACCTAGTGAAAATAGTCTCTTGTTCCCCAAACACAAAATGCTAAGGATGAAAACAGTTGTGGAAACAATAGTGGGAATAGGGGTAGAAATAGTTGTTCCCACCTATTTTTATTTTTAAAATTTTAAAAAATTAGATTTTAAATTTTAAATTTTTAAAATTTATAATTTATAATTCTAAAATTAAAAAATTAGAATTCACAATTCTAAATTTTAAATTTTAAATTTTAAATTTGATATTTTAATTTTTTTTAAAATAGTTTTTTATATTTTATATTTTTTAAATTTAAATTTGATCTTAAATTTAAAATTTTGGCATTTCAAATTTTAAATTTAATTTCTAAATTTGAAATCTAAATTTTAAATGTTAAATTTTAAAAATATAAATATAAAATTTTAAATTTTAAATTTAAGTATAATGAGATGGGTAATATCATTATTGTCTATTTATAAGTTTATAACTATCCGCTCATGAAATGTGCTTATATATATTTATACACTGGGTGCATGGAATAATTTCTTTTAGAGAGAGAAAATGAGCGGCGGAGAGAGAAGAGTTTGAGGGGTGCAATGGGAAGGGATGGACGGCTGCAGGTGATCTTGGGGACACTCACACACGTGAGAGTTGTTGCCGAGCTGTCTTCGGGAAGATTCCGTGCCGATTCTCGTGGCCTGCTGGGACACATTCAGAAATGTCAGCGGGTACGGATATTTAAAATTTTATTAGAATTCGAATAAGATCGAATTTATTCGATACTAAATAAATAAATTTTTTAATTCAAATATAAAAAAGGAAAATTTCAAATACCTCCCTATCATTTTATATTTTTTTATTTTAGTATTCTATGGTTTCAACTGTATCAAGTTAGTACCTGTGGTTTCGCACTTTCTGACTTTAGTAGCCTGTGGTTTCAAGTGTATCAAGTTAGTACCCTGTGGTTTCGCACTTTCTCACTTTAGTACCATGTGGTTTAATATTTCGTTCAATTATATATCCCGAAATAGATAATAAAAAGAGAAAATTGAAATTACATGGTACTAACTTGATACAAAAATAAAATCACAGGATATTAACTTGATACACTCGAAACCACAGGGTACTAAAGTGAGAAAGTGCGAAACCACCGGGTACTAACTTGATACACTTGAAACCACAGGTACTAAAGTGAGAAAGTGCGAAACCACAGTTGGCGTATTGAAGTTTCCCCTGTAAAAAATAAAAGTTCAGCGAATTTGAATTTGGATATAAAATTTGTTTGTAATATAATATATATATATATATATATATAGAGAGAGAGAGAGAGAGAGAGAGAAGAGGAGAGAGAGAGAGTGAGACTACTATGCTATCGAAGCACAGAGTCTTCCGTGCTTCAGCTCGTTTTCGACGTTGCGACTTTCGAATCATCGATCGGCTCCGTTAAACTTGATCTAGAGTATTTGGAGTATCTAGAAAATAAGTTTTATTATTTTTCGATATCATTTGCCTAGTGATCGAATAGGCTCAAAACGAGCAGGAAGCACGGAAGGCTCCGTGCTTCCGATAGCATAGTAGCCTCACTCTATATATATATATATATATATATAGTGTAGAGCTACTATGCTAACGAAAGTATAAAGGATTTTTTGCTTTCAACTTTTTTACCTTTGGATGAAAAATTATACGGTTTGGATGATTGCGGTCCCCCTCAGGATTAAATAGTATCCCTAGAATTAAGTGGTCACCACAGGATAATAGTATTAATTTAAAAATTAAAAATGATCAAAGGGGTTGATCTAAGGGTCAAAAAGTCGGAAGCACTAGATTCTCTATAATTCCGATAGCATAATAGCTCTACTCTCTCTCTCTCTCTATATATATATATATGTATATGTGTGTGTGTGTTTGATTTTATATTTAAATTTATATTTTAAAATTTCAATTTAATGTAATATAAGGTTTTCGAGTTCGAGTTTGGATGTGGATTTTTAAAATCAGTTGGATTTGAATTCGGATTTAGCTTTGGTAGTCCGGGGTTCGGGTTTGAGTTTTTGAAAACTCGTCCTAAATCTGACTCGTTGACATCCAAACAGTGATGGTGATTCTGAAACAAAACTTCGGTGGAGCACTTTCCAGTGACGTTTTAGTGATCAATTCTGATTCAATGTCATGTATTATTTTTTACCTTTATTTAAAAATTTATTAGATATTGTAAATATTTTTTTTTAAAAAAAATAAAACCCTAAGAACATACTATAACTCTTAAATAGAGACAAAATTGACACATGACACTGAATTGAGGGCTTCTAAATGAGGCGTCGTTAGAAAGCCCATTTAAGTTTTATTTGTCCTCATAATGTTTTTAGTTTTAGGAGTTATTTGGTTGCCACCTTATAGTTTTATTACAAATAAATTATGTTAAGTACGATAATAAATTGTTATAAAATATTTATTTTTGCATATTATTTAGGTAAAAAGTGTAAATTTATCCGAATTATGAACTATTTTGAATACACTATATAACCTTTCAAAATTTTGATTTTACTAATCAACCTTCCAATTTATTTAATTTGAATTAATTAACAGTACTTTAACTTTTAAATTTAAACTAATTATTTATTTTTAATGAATTTATAATTATGAGAATAAGATAAAGTATACTGATTTGTAAAGATAAACAACGTATCGGAATTTTGAAATCGAAGTACCATATTATTGTCAACAGACTCAAATCAAATAAATTGAAAGGTTGGACAGTAAATAATTATAATTTAGAAATATTAGGTAACTACTTCAAAAGGTTCGTACGTAGTTCATATAAGTTTTATACATTTTCACTTAGTTATTTAGGTTGTACATATTGCAGTGAGTAATATAACGGAGAGATTGCATTACACGAACAATGAAAAAAATAGTGTTTTTATATTTTATTTATGTCTTATATATTTTAATGAGTTTAGTACGATGTATAATCTGCTGTCTTATCGAAAAATGGAAAGTATATATTTATATAATTTTGCTCTAACCAAGGATGAAATCCGAATTCAATCACGAAAGGAGCCAAAATTTATATAAATAAAAACTTTAGTAACAAATAAATAAGATTTTACCTAGTCAAATCTTTTAATGAGATGAAAAAATAGCTTTTTTTGCATTTGGCCCCATCAAAAAAATTATTTTTATAAAAACCCCATCAAATTTATAATTACAATTATGACCCTATCCCTGTCACGCAGATGTCACCATAAGCGCTACGCAAGCAAGGAAAGGTGCTGGAATAAGTTGAGCACGGTAATTCATTCACCATGTCTAAATATGGTGAATGAAATATAAGTATGGAGCACGAAAAATCATTCACCGTATTTGAACACCGTGCATGATTCACTGTGTTCAACTTAACACCCCTCCAACTTGCGTGGCACTGATGTAGCGGGAATAGGATCCAATTTGTAATTATAAATTTGATGGCGCTATTTGTGAAATTTTTTTTTTTTTAAGGAGACCAAATGCAAAAAAAAAGCCCTGAAAAAAATTATTCGTTAGATAATTAACATAAAATAATATTAACTTCAAATATATTAGGCCAATTTGCATAAAAAATCCACTAATTTTGGGCTTTTGCAAAAGTGGGCTACCTTTTTCGTTTTCGCAGATTTGGTCCGACTTTTCAGTAAACTGACCAAAATACCCTTGTACCTTTTTCTCTCTCCTCTTTTTTTTTTTTCTCTCGTTCTTTTTTTTCTTTCTCTTCCCAGAAAGCGGTAGAGGCGGAAACGCCACCCCCTTCTGCCCCGGCGACGTCGCCCTCGCCCGCTCCGGCGATGTTGCCGGCGACGAGCCCGCCTCCCCCGCCTCGGCCTCTCCCCCGACCCTTCCTTCTTCCCTACCCTTGACCTTCGACGTCGGTGTTGGCGTCGTCGTCTCCGGCGGCGAAGCTGCGCACGTCGTTGGGGCTGCGGGCGCGCGACTGGCCTTGCGCTCTCCGGCCTCCGCTGCACCAGCCTCGCGCGGCTTCGTGGGTCCCCCGCGCCTCCCCTCAACCCCGCTCCACTACCTCCTCCCTCGTCGGAGACGACGAGCAGCTGCTTTCAATGCTTTGCTCCATCCTTGCCACCATTTAATTAATTAATTAATAACTACTCTGAATCTAAAATCTAACTTAATTTCACAAAATTTGCTTTCTCGTCTCAATTAAATCACTAATTTAAGTACCATATTTTGGGTTTCAATTAAATCACAAATTTTGCTTTCAACACTCTGCCGGGGCCAATCGCGCGCCCGCAGCCCTAGCGACGGGCACAGTTCCGGCAGCCTCGCAGCCTCCGCTGGAGATGACGACGCCGATGCCGATGCCGGAGACGACGAGCAGAGGAGGAGGAGGAGAGTGATGGTGAGGAGGGGGAGCGGATGGAGATGCGGACGGTGGAGATGCTGCGGCCGCGGCGGGAGGGTGACCTACATCCGCGGTGAAAAAAGAGAAATTGTGTAAATTTCATCCAAACAGTGTAGTTCTGTCTCAAAGAGTGCAATTTTTTTTAAAAAAATACACTGTTTTATATAAAATTTACACTATTTGAGACAGAATTTACACTCTTTGGGACGAGAGTTGCATTCTTTAGGCGAACGTTGCACTATTTGGATGAAATTTACACTATTTGGGATGACAAAAATTATACTTTTTAGTCGAACGTTGCACTATTTGGGTGAAATTTACACTATTTTTTATTCTCTTCTTCTTCCTCCTTCTTTCCCTCCGTTTATTCTCTTCTTTTTCTTTTTTTTTTCTTTCTCCTTCTTTCCCTCTGTTTATTATCTTTTTTTTTCTTCCTCCTTCTTCCACCTCGAGGAGCTCTGCAGCCGCCTCGCGTGCCTCCTTGCTTAGAACCGCGAGCTTGCCGCGCGGTAGCGACCTGCTAACCCCGTGACAGCGCGGATTGGCGGCGCCTCCCACCTCTCTGCGCTCTTCCCCCGCGACTCCGACTGGCTCCGGGCCGAGTCTGCATCCCTCCGTCTTCGTCTCGCGTTGGCGCGCCGACGGAGAAGGAGGAGGAAGAACGAGGCCGCGATGGAGCTTGACGTCGAGCAGGGAGGCGGCGGAGCGGGCCTGGCCGCGGCAGCAGAGGGCCTGGGCGAGGGCGCGGTAGGAGGAGGGGTCGGGGGAGAGGCCGAGGCGGGGGAGGCGGGCTCGTCGCCGGCGACGTCGCCGGAGCGGGCGAGGGCGACGTCACCGGGGCAGGGGGGTGGCATTTCCGCCTTCGCCGCTCTCTGGGAAGAGAAAGAAAAAAAAAGAACGAGAGAAAAAAAAAAAGAGGAAAGAGAAAAAGGTACAAGGGTATTTTGGTTAGTTTGCTGAAAAATCGGACTGAATCTGCAAGAACGAAAAAGGTGGTCCACTTTTGCAAAAGCCCAAAAATAGTGGATTTTTATGCAAATTGGCCAATATTATATTAACTTAAAAAGCAAGTTTTAAAGAACAGCGTAATATTCAAACATATTAAGGACTAATGTGCAAACTTGTACACTCCGATTAGGGATGCAAACGGGGCGGATCTGGAGGCGGGAGCTCCACCCCTCTCACCGCCCCGTCTAGCAAACTAACCCGCCCCGCCTCCCGCCCGAATCCCGTGACAAGTGTTAAGAAAATATATTCCCATAATCCGCCCCGCCTTGTAACCCGCCTCCCGCCGGCGCCCCGAATCCGCCCCGCCAACTAATATTTTTTATAAAATTATAATATTATTAATATTTTGTAAAATATAAATTAATAATTTTTAATAATATTATATATATAGTTTAATAATATTAATTATAAAAATAAAAAATATCAATTATAATTCAAAATAAAATTTAAAAATTTCAAATACATTAGAAATGAGAGTACTAAGTTATTTGTATTTTAAACTTTTTTATAAATACATTATTTTTTAGAAATATTTTTTAAAAATATAAATACTTTTCGGGGCGGATTCGGGGCGGATCATGGCGGGGCGGATTCGGGGCGGGTCAAAATTTCTCCCGTTTTCTGCCCCGAATCCGTCTCGGATCGTAAAATTTACCCGTTTCCCGCCCCGAATCCGTTTATTTTCTCCCATTTTCTGCCCCCGTCGGGGCGGATCGGGGCGGGAGCTCCACCAACCCGGATCCGTTTGCATCCCTACTCCAAATTTGGTTCGACCCCGCGCTTCTCCCTCGTCGCCTTTCTAGGGTTAAGAGTTTTGTTCCCTTCTCCGAACCCCGCCCATGGCTCCCGCGCGATCGCAAGCTCCTCCTCCTGCTCCTCCTCGAACCCTAAACGTTCAGAGGTTCGCCGAGTCCCGCGCCGCCGAGCTCGAATCCCTCCAAGCCGTCGTCTCCGGCCGCCTCGGCGGCGACTTCCGGATCCGCCGCGGCAAGCGGCGGCGCACCACCGGGCACCGCTGCGCCAAGCGGCGGAGGGGCGGCGGCGGCGACGGGGATGCGTCGGGCGCGGAGGAAGGTCGGGGGAAGGAGAAGAAGGTGTCGAGGAGGGTCAGGAGGAGAAGGGAGCTTTGTAGCAACCCGCCGTTAGGGTTTACGACGTCGGGGGACGGGACGAAGAGGCTGAGGACGCACCTTTGGCACGCGAAGCGGTTCGCCATGGTGAAGAGGTGGGGGTTTTACCTCCCTCTTGGGCTTCAGGGAAGGTAAAGGAGAAGTTAGGGTTAATTCTCTTACCTGTGCTTCGTTGTTGTTGAGAGAAGGTTTGAATTTTGATACAATTTGATATTTCTCTACTATCTACTTAGCTGTAAAGTGAGAAAAAAAAAAGGGAGGATCTTTTTCCTCCTGTTGTTGTAGTGTTTTCTGTGTAAAATATGCATTAGTAATGAAACATATAGAAGGTTGAATTGAGGAGTGAGCTACACTCTTTTTGATAAGTTGAGGGTACTCGACTATCGAGTAATAGTTTGTTATTGGCCGAATTAGCGTTAATTCTATGCTTATTTGGTGTGGCTTCGGAAAGAACTTCACTACCAGAGTGGAGGACAAACTTTTGGCGAGCATCAAGTGCAGACCTTCCAGTTGGAATAGGAAGTGGAGAAGAACTTCTAGCGACCAAAAGCAGAAGCTCCAACATGAAGTTTTGTTTCTAGATGTAACAAGCAGCTATTGGGAGGAATTAGACCACATCTATTAGTGCCTTTTCAAATATTTCTAATCAGACACTTAACTCTGTAGATGCTCTGCTTGGGCCAAAAATGCCTAGATTGGAGATAGTATGGGGACAATACATAAGGATTCAAATCTATTGGAAAACCACAAAAGGTCATGATTATTTTTGTATAGAGGTAATGTCTATAAAGACACAGGAACCTGTTTGTGCATTAATTATGACAACATAGATTGTGAAGCCATTTAAGCTTTGTTTAGAATGGCTTGGTTCTGAGCACTCGACTATGAAGGTAACAGAATTGATATCCTAAATTATGATAGAGGACGGTGAGAGCAGCATCTTAGTATCCATGCTTGTTGCTTTATTTGTTGTGGAAATACTAATGGAGCAATGAATATCTATTCTTTTGATGCTACATCGTTACCCCTATTTATGGTCATAACTTAGTTGTCTCATGTTGATTTTTGTACCTTGCATATCAATTTGGAAGCTTTTTAGCGATACATTTTGTGTCATCGTACGTAACTTAGCACCACTAATTTCACATCATGCAGAGGAAGAGGTTCAAGGGCTGTTCTGAAGTGGTTAAAAAATAGTGCGCTTGTACATGATGCTAGCTACTGTCTTCCTATCCAACTAGAGGGTCCAGAGGCAGGCAATTTCGCTTTTTCCTTTCCCAACTCAGTCTGCTTATAGATCAAATTTCTTTCAATGATATCTAGTAGATCACACTCTTATTTATGATATTACTTCTTTATTACTTTTCTAATGGTGTGTACAGTGTATTATCTCTTGGTTTAGTACCAGAGGGATTTGCATTTATTCAATAATATTTTCATTCTCTTGGTGTCTATCAGCTACCTTATTTGTTTTCAGGTTTAATACTTTCATTCTCTTGGTGACTATCGGTTACCTTATTTGTATTCAGGATTCTATACAAGCCATTCTGAGAATGGTAATAATTCCTGCACCTTCAGAACCTTTGCAGGTCTCGGAAAACCCCCAGCATTGTGTGTTTCAAGGTGTTTGCTATGAAAATGCAATGGTAGGTATTATATATTTTTTATAAAGAATAGCTGGTGTTTTTTCAATACTGAACTTGAAAGTCTATTTCCAGAGGGTTTTATTGATATGTTCTGACTTTAATTCCTCAGCTTTATGATGTTAGACCTCCTCATTCTCAATTGGTTGCCCCGGTGATGTACATGTGGCAGCCATATTTCAGCAACAATAAGAATTATGCCACTGAACAACATGACACATCCAATATTTGTAGTAGTTCTGGGGAAAGTGAACGTAGGACTTTGACGCGTAAATTGTGGATATGGATCCATGCAGCTGCTTTTGAAGAAGGAATTGATGCGCTAAGATTTGCATGTCAGAGGCAGGTAATGTGAAATTCCCCTCTTATTTCCAGAGCCGTATAGCTTAATACATGGGAATTTTCATTTTTTTTTTCCTTTAAATGATGATGTGAATTTTAATGCAAGGAGAACATGAAATTTAGGGGAAAAAGACACTTTGTCGGCAGTTCTTCCCTTTCATCGCTACTACTGAAGCGTAGAAATATTTAGAACAACATATCATACCGAATGTTAATATACATATCATGTTGGATAATCATCATTAACCTCATAATGTTTGTATTCTGCTGATATACTTGTATGGTTGAGGTGGCATCTTTCTAAAACTAACATGCTATTGTTGTGTATTACAGTAGCTTTTCTCCTTAAACTGTAAATGGCTTCTCTAATTTTGGCTTTACTCTTCATATTTCAGGTGCATGAGTGTGGTGTCTCTGTTAGTTGTTTATCACTTGAGGGACAATTGGGGAAATTGGAAGTTATGGGGTCCAGGGCAATAGAACTTCTTCAGAAAATATTACGCCCTACGTCAAAGTATGTGTCTTCTTTGATCTACTTTGGATTGCTTGGAGCTTTGTGAGAAGTGCTCAAAAGGCACTAATAGCTTTTTTGATGAAAATTTAGTCAACAGCTCTTTGTTGCAGCAGAAGCAGAAGCTTTTGCAGCTCTGCTTTTGGGACCCAAAAGCTCCTTTGCTCTTTGCACCAAAGCAGAAGCTCCAATCATCTTCCAGTTGTCTACTAGTTTCTGGAAGGTTCAGCTTCTTGGAGTAGAGAAGCAGCCTGGGAAACCAGGGCAAATGGGAACTTCTTGTGAGAATATATCTTTCTCATAAATGCATTATTATTTGTTTGTTTGACAGGTATAGTGCAGCTCATGAAAATTCAACATTGGAAGATCCTGTTTTGACTGCTTGTACCAGCTCTCGGCATCACAAAGATTTTGTGCTTGATAAAATGAAGCAACTTCAGTCCCATGCAATTCGACCCCTCTTAGTTCATGATCCAAGGGAAGTTCCATGTCAGGAAACTGATGCTGCTGCTTTGGATAATTTGCAGGAAGATATCAATCTAAATTCAAATGGCTTAGCCACTGAATGTTCTCTCAAGAACGAAGATATTTTATCTGACGGGTCAACTCCTAGAAGCCATGAAAATTATCTTCTTGACCTTAAAAATGTGTGGGATTCTATTTCTAACACGAATCCTCCGGTTCCAGAAAAGACTCTTTGCGAGGAGAAGCACCAAAGGCGTTTAAAACATTTCTACCTTGATTCCACTGAACATGAAACTGTAGCTACTGAAGGAAATGATAGTTTTAGCCGAGCTTGCCCCATTCTGCTTTTAAAACAAGCTGAACATGGAAGTCCGTGTATGGGGTAAGATTGACATCGTACAACCTTCATTGTTTTAGGAACTGTTGATTTTCTAATCGATTTCCTACCTTTCCTATTATCAGAAATGTTAAATTGTTTTGCTGAGTAATTTGCACCTACATTGGCTGTCCTTTTCTACAAAAAGTTCTTACATTTTTGTTATTTGGTTTTTGCTGTAATTTTTAACCTTTTCAGAGCATTGACTGTGAATATTTTGCAGGTGGTCCGTGATTCTACCTTTGAGTTGGGTGAAAACTTTTTGGTTTTCTCTTGTCTCGCATGGGGCTCATGCAATAGGCTTAAGAGAGAGGCGATGGATTGCATGTAACGTAAGTTAATACAACAGATCTATGTTCAAGTTTATTCTGGACTTACACATAGGGGTGGAAACGAGCCGAGCTCAAGCGAGCTTATGTCAGCTCAAATTCGGCTTGAAATTAATTTCGAGCCTAAATCTAGGCTCAAGCTCGGCTTGAAATTAATTCGAGCCGAGCTCGAGCGAGCCTAATTTCGAGTCGAGCCGATTGAAATTCTCGACATTATATAATCAATATTTTAATTTTATAGAACATTACCTACAATTTGATGCAACATGTCCAATAGTTCAAAATACAAAATAATTGCAAGAAATGTGAGCTAGGGTGACTGCTTGACTGGGTGAGGGTCTGTGAGAGAGAGAGAGAGAGAGAGAGAGGGGGGGAATTAGGGATTGGGAATTTGAATGTTATCATGTTTTAGGATATGTGCAACAGTGAAAGTCTGAAAGAGAAGTGTGTTATGTAAATTTAGAGTTGGGCTCAATTGCATGGTTTGTACTTGTTGGGTTAATTTTATGGGCCAACTATAATAGCCCAAATTAAATAAAGCATATATATAATTAAAATACATTATATTTATAAATATTATATATATATATATATTATAGTAGGGTACTGTGCTATTAGGAGCACAGCAGCCCTGTGGGCTTCTAACTTTCTAACCACCCATCAAATTTGATGGATGGTTAGAATGAGAAAGGAAAGAGATATTGAAGAGAAATTCAAGAAGAAAAGAAATTGAAACATCCAATTTCTCCTCAATATCTCCTCTCTCTCTCATTCTAACTATTCATCAAACTTGATAAGTGGTTAGAAAGTTAGGAGCACAAGGGCTGCTGTGCTCCTAATAACACAGTAGCCTTGCTCTCTCTCTCTCTCTCTCTCTCTCTCTCTCTCTCTATATATATATATATATATATATATATATATTCGAGCTTTTCGAGCTTTTCGAGCCTAATTCGAACGAGCCGAGTAATACTCAAGCTCGACTTGAAATGAATTTCGAGCCTTTTATTTTGTTCAAGCTCGGCTCATTTAATTTCGAGTCGAGCTCGAGCGAGCCGAATATCGAGCCGAACACGAGTCGAACGCGAGCCGGCTCGCTCGTTTGCCAGCCCTACTTACACATCACAAAGACTAGCATGAAAATTCTAAGTGTTTGAAGTTATGTTGTTCTGAGCTTTTTGATCGCATATAAACTGGAAGATGTAGCGAAATTTAGTGCAGTGGGCACCTTAAGGAATTCATACATTTGGTTATCCTCAATAACCTGGTAAACTGTGTCCTCCTTTCCTCTTTTCAATAAATACATGGTGCATAAAATAGGAGCTATTATGTGTTATCCTGCAAAATTATGTGGCCCTGTAAAATCTGAATTTTCATATATTCTCCTTGAAGGTGCATTTTCTTACAACAATACCCTTAAGTTGTGGAGTGGTCCTGTTTGTGGGGAGAAGTTGGTTGTAGTAGAAGTACAAGTATATAGTTATCTAAGAAATTAAACTTTTGTAGGGTATGTGTGATATTTCAGATTTTATGAGGATATATATNGAGGCTAAAGAAGATGATCGCTCACATGGGCACAACAACACTTCTTATAAATATATATATATATATATATATATATATATATATATATATATATATATATATATATATGTGAAAAAATAATTTGTAGGCGGTGCATAGGAGATATGCAAATATCTAATTTTATCAACTTACTGTTGTGTGCCTATGCAAATCGTGCCGTGCCTCTTTATGGTGTTTTCTTTTGTTCTGATCCAAAGAATTCCTGAAAACCTCTTTTAGCTTTAAATTGAATAGACATGACAAATTGTTCACATGTGGCATTTACTGGCTAACACAAAATCTGTTTTTCGCAGAATGTGTTACCATCTTTCCCATACGACTTTCCTGATTGCAAAGCTTATTTATCATTTATGACCGATGAAGCAGCTGCATTGGATCAAGCGGCTGAGCTGCGTCCTCCTGCAGTGAGACCTTTAAAAGTTCCTATTCCTCCTCCATGGGATGTTCTCGCAGCTGTCGCCAATAAAGGGTCCACCATATTGAAGGGTTTTGAGCTAGATGAGAAAGAATTCAGTGGATCAACTAATGAGAATTCTCTTATAAATTCATCGACAAAGGATGGTCCATCTTTCCCACTATTTATACCACGGACAGCTGAAAATTTGTTACAGTATTCAGAAAGTATCAACGGCAAAAATCAGGTTTCTTCTCACAAAGAGCCGTGTCTTGTCAGAGTTCTACTTCGTGCTTATAGAGAAGGCGTCTTTGAAGAGGGGGCAATCATTTGTGCTCCAGTTCCAGCGGACCTTTCAAGATGGAAAACCAGGTTTGCGGCCTTTGAAAGCTGCTTCTTCTTGTTGAGATACATGCACATTTATACCCTGCAAACTTATTAATCTACACAAGTATCCCTGTAAAATCAGGATTTTGTGTTATGGCCATCGAAAATTTCTTACATACGCTCCCTTTTCTTTACAAGAGAATAAAGCATCTTGCTCTTCTTTGGCTATATTATTGCCTGCTCAGGCAAGTGTACTAACATTGACATGGGGTACAGATCGGAAGAAAAGGGGAACGAGGCCGAAGAACTGTGGCAACTTCAACTCCCGCAGTCGTATGTCGGATCGTTCTTCACTCAGCTCGAGTCTGGGAACTGGGAGCTGCAGTTGCCCAAAGATCATCTCGCCCAGGAGGCGTTTAGATGGCCCATAGGGTTTGTTACAACCGGCTTTGTTTATGGAAGGTACTTTTCTCTCTCTCTCATTTTTACCTATCCATAGATGATAGTCTCTAGCTTTACGGTTTAGGGCATTAAAATGACGATATTATCCTCAATATTTGCTGTACCAAAACATCACGGGCATGTTTGTTTCAACGGAAGTGGAAGGAGATGAAATTGTTTTTGGCCGTAAATGTCCACTTCCGTTGTTTGGTTTGTTGGAAACTAAATTCGCTCGTAACTCCACTTTCCCAAAACGTCGTAATTGACTTCGCCTTGGGCAGTGCCGAAGTCAATTACGGAAGCGAAAAAGATAGAGAAAAATAAGAAAAAATTAACTGCTATATATATATATTTATTTATTTCATTCTCTTATGTCCTTTTGTGAATATTTTCAGTAAAATAAATACAAAAGTGGAATAATTGCAGTTCCAAAGTAATCGAGTTCTTATTAAACCAACAGGGGTGGAAAAAGATTTTGCACTTGAATTTAATTCAACTGAAAGCCATTTTCAACCTGAAAAATCACTTGCGGCAAAACAAACAGGCCCAACATGTAACACCTGTTAAGGATAAAATCATCATGTTGCTGTCATAAATCACTCAAAACGCATGTACTCGACTTTGTTTTACTTTTTTTCTTTTTTGCATGAACTTTAAAAGTGATAGTCGAAAGATTCAATCTACGAACCTAGTTGTGACTGCGAATTAGTCGAGGGCCGTTCTTTCTGTACCGTCAATATGATAATCATGGGGTGATATTGTGTTTTGCAGCAGTAACAAGAGAGCGGCGGTAGCTTTCTGCAATGCAAATCTTCTGGCCATCCTGAGAAAACAACAATGGATCGAGGCGCAATCGAGGAGGCCGGAGATCTTTGTCCTAGTTCGGAATATGAGATCGACTTCGTACCGCCGCGCTCTAGCGACAGTTGTTTTGGAACAACAGAAGGATGATCTAGAGTTCTTGTAGCCATTTATGCAGTTTTTTAAGTTGTTTATCTATGTTTTATTACCATCCTTCTTTTTGTTGTATCATATGGACTTCTATTTTTTTTCTTTTTTTTTTTTCCCTGAACTGTGGACAATTTGGGACCATTTTGAATCTATACCTGACCTTTAAAAATTTTGATTTTGCCGTCCAACTTTTGCATTTGTTTGATTTGAGTTAGTTAACAGTATTTTAACTTTAAAATTTAAACTAATTTTTTACTTTAATAAATTTATTGTTGCGAGAGTTACACAAAATTACCAAAAAAATTCAAGATAAAAAGCGTTCGGATAAATACACCATTTTAATTCGACAATCCTAATCTCTCAGTTTGTTTGATTTGAGCCAGTGAAAAATATTTTGACTTCAAAAAATTTGTCGCTTATATTTACATATTTAGTTATTATACTTTATACGATTCTTAGAGTTATAAATTTATTAAAATAAATAATTAGTTATAAAATTAGATAGTCGCATTAAAACGATACAATGTACCTAAATTCCACACACATGACTTTTTATTCCATTACATTAATAATGTCTAGATGGAGCCACCAATCAATGACCAGTCACCAAATATTCCATGGAAAAAAAAAAACAGCAAGTGGTCCAGAAAAAGCAAAGTCGTTGCCGTATTCTAACAACTTGCTCAATTATCTTCTTCTTATCTCTTATTAAAAACAGGAGCTTTAATTTGCTTGTATGTTCTACACATTTATTCTCCTCTCAATCTCTTTAGATCTAAACAAAATAGTGTAGTAGTAAAAAGAGAGAAAGACTAGGGAGGTCGGCGAAGGGCGATGGCTGCGGCAGAGCACGGGGACGGTCGGAGGGTGGGGGCGGCGCTGGACTTCTCGCGGTGCAGCAAGGCGGCGCTGCGGTGGGCGGCGGAGAACGCGCTGCGGGCCGGCGACCACCTCATCGTCGTCCACGTCCAGAAGGAGGCCCGCTCCGACCTGGGCGAGTCCCTCCTCTGGCAGGACACCGGATCACGTATGTCTCTAACATGATATCAGAGTAGGAGATTCTGAATTCGAATCTTTTCCGACTCATAATTCTATATCATTTAATTTTCTCCTCCCTATTTCAAGCCCGCGTCATAAACTTAGGGCCGTTTGGTTCCAAAGACTCGGAAAGAAGCTTTTATAGTTTTTTTTTTTTTTTTTTTTTTTCATATTTTATGGAAAATCGGTGTTAGGTTTTCTTTAAAAAAAATCAGAAAAACAAAAAATTATATATATTTTTTATGATATTTTAAAATTTATTTTTTCAAATGCTTGTTTTCGTTCGAACCAAAAGGAAGGAAAATTGGAAAAGGAGGATTTTATAAAAAAATTAAAAAGTTTCTTTGAAAAATATTTTCACACGTTTTTCGAGAAATCAAATAGCTATGTGGTAAATATCTCGATCTCAGACGTGAGAAAAAATATCGAATATAAAAAATACTGTTCTCTGACGACTTCGGTTGCTATTCGGTTTTGTGAAAAAGTATGAAAAAAAGTTTCCAAAAAACCTTTTTATGGAAAACTCCTTTTCGAGGTTTCCACTTGTTTGATTCCAAGAAAAACTAGCTTTTTTAATTTTTCTTTTTTTTTAGAGTTTATAGAAAACTAGTGTTTTTATTTTGTGAAAGAAAAAATTAGAAAAACGAAAATACTAATTTTCCATGAAATCTGAAATTTTATTTTTTCAGCAAAATTAATTTTACATGAAAAGCATTTTTTCGGAAAAACTTTTTTCATACTCATTTGAGGAACCAAACAAACAATCTCTCAAGGTTTTTAAGAAAAATAATTGTTTCACATATTATTTAACAACTTGTGTTGAATTAACTGTTTTTTTTACCAGATCTATCTTTGGAATATTAATTTAGGATTAATTACATACAGGTCCCTATAAATACAGTAAATTTCAAATATATCCCTATAAAGTTCAACTTTTATATATTGACCCTATAAAAGTCCTGATGTTTTTAAATATTTTCCTACCGTTAGAATCCATTAGAAAAATTTAGTTAACCATACCGTACTTCATTTACCAATCATTTTTTATTGTTCTTTCTGTTTGAATGTTTATAGCACAATATTTACAGAAGTATAAAACCTATAATTTTCATTTAATTTGACCCTTTATTTTAAATCTCAAAACAAAATTTAAAAATTTGATCATATTTTTTTAAAAAATTTGCTGCAGCTTATATCCCACTGTCCGAATTATCTGAAGCTGGGACAGCAAAGAAGTATGGAGTGAAGGTTGATGCTGAAACATTGGATATACTTAACACAATCTCAAAGGACAAAGAGGTAATAATTAATTATAACTCTCATAATTAAATCAATGTTTACTCCAAAACAATTTTAAAAAACCTCTTACATCAATAGTTATAACTGCATGTAACGCATGTAACGTGTTGGTTTAAATGGGTCAGCATCTTGTCCTATGGTAGGAGACCATATTGGGCCGAGTCATGTTCGAAATGGTATGAGGTTGGGTGGGCCGAGTCATGTTCGAAATGGTGTGAGGCTGGTTGGACCGAGTCATAATCGAAACCCGTGGGTGCTGTATCTATACGCTTTAAGTGAATTGGTTGCGTATTCTAATAGCTCGAGCTTTTGGGATTAATGGTTAGCGCCAATGATCCGACAAGTGGTATCAGAGCCAGAGATCACGGGTTCGATTCCCGCATGTTACAAATGTGTGCAGGTGCTGAAGGGAAAATTGTTGGCTTAAATGGGCCAGCATCCCTCCCTCTGGCGGGAGGTAATATTGGGCCGAGTCATGTTTGAAATGACGTGAGGCTGGTTGGGCTGAATAGCTCGAGCTTTTGGGATTAATGATTAGCGCCAACGATCCGACACAACGAAACGGTCTTAGATCATCTAAACAAATTTGATACCGATGCAGATCGATCATTCGTACTTTGTGTTTATCTGCAGGTCCAGGTTATCATGAAAATATACTGGGGAGATGCACGCGAAAAGATCTGCGAAGCGATCAACAACATCCCCCTGAGCTACCTTATTATCGGAAATCGGGGTTTCAGCAAGATCAAGAGGTTAACAATTTAACATCTCCTCAAATACTTGCAATTTTTTAAGAGTTAAATTAATGTTCATTTTATACGAAAATTTTGATTTTTGTATAACGATTATAGACTGAAGTGCCACATATATAAAAGTTCAGAAACTAAGCACTTAAATAAGATAAGAAGTATAGAGATCGGGTCAGTACAATGAAAACTCAGATCATCAAACCATGAATTGTAAAATTTTGCGGCGAAACCTTACATTTTGACATTTTAAATGTGAATTTGTGTGCTAAATTTGAATTTGAAATTTGTGATGCAGGATACTTCTGGGGAGTGTGAGTGAATATGTGGTGAGCAATGCTACATGTCCAGTAACAGTTATTAAAAGCTTTGATCAGGAAGGCTAATCCTTCTATTTTCGCGGTTTTCGCTCTTTCGTTATATAAATTTTAAGTTGGTTTTGAGCTCATTAATTATTTCCTATAAACTTTGTATCATGTTATACATTCAACCAAAAACTATATGCATAGTTTTTGAAGTTCCAAGTGATCATGAGACATTTTTACTAAGTACATTGTGGTTATTGGTGTATGTATGTGTTGAAATGTAATGTTGAGATAAATAAATGGAACCTCATTATTTTTCTCCATTTCTCATGGTTCATAATGTGTTATTATGGGAAGTTAAAAATAATATGCTAATGCTTAAATTAGTTGAATTACCAAAATTTTCTTGTGACATATTGCAATTTGTGTTGGTTCTCATTTCCATGGCTAAATGTATTGTGATAGATGTGTCTCGAAATCTGATTATCGAGTTTGATTTTGTCCCTATGATCTGCACCCCGTGGTACGGATCAGATCCAATATTGAACAAATCCGTTAAGAAACTTCTTTCTTCTTTTTGCCCTAGAGGCGATACTGAGTTATTTTTTGAATTTTCCATAATATTGTACTCCCCTTTTCGTACAATGAAGCTGTCTCTTCTTTCGCTCATGATTTGTTTCTAACAAAAAAAAATTCACGTAAATCTTTGTGTTTTATTTTTTATTTTGACTGTTTTGTGGTTTGTTTATTTTGCGACTGTCCTTTTTTTTTTTTTTCGTGCGCTCGTTGTAACAGTTTGGGCAATTTAAATAAATTTACTCTGTTACTTAGACTGTAACTGTAGCTGTAACTGTTAAACTTCAGAATAAAAAAAAATGTACGTATAAAACTTATCTCAACTATCACCCTTTTCTTAAGGTGGTTTTATTAACTTTATTAACTTAACTCTCTTATACTTTCTAATAAAACAATGGAACAAAAAAAAAAAAAAAAAAAAAAAAAAAAAACTCATGGAACTAAAAATGGAAAAGCCCCAAATATAGCAAGCGAGAAAAGTAATATCCACCAAACATCCATTAACTCGAGTCCTTGGACTTTAACTCGAGTTTTATTTTGGTCTTTAAAATTTTAAATTTGACCGACCAATTTGTGAATTTTCAACAATATTTTGTTTTTAGTCTCTGAATTGTCGATAATGTTTTACCTATTTTGCACCGTGTGTTCATAATTCATCGATCGTCCATTTAACTTATACTCTTATTTTAAGTTGTTCGACTATAAAGTAAAGAAAAGATTATAACTTACTGGGTGATTGAGTCAATTAAAAAGAGAGGTGAAATAACTGATCGATCGCACATAGTGCGTAATCGTAGAAAGGTCGGCAATAATATGTTGTACGATAGTAAATTTTCAAAAGAACTAAAGTGAAACTCTTTAAAAAGTTTAGTCGTAATTTAACGTTTAAATTCTAAAGTTCAAAATGAAACGCGCTCGAAAGCTTGGGGACTAGTTGTGAAATGTTACCCAATTCACAAACCACCCCCTACTTTCAAGGACAAACCACCAAATTCCCACCAAAATTGTCCATCCCTTGTGCCTCTCTCCTCCATTCACTCTTTTTTTTCCTCTCTCTCTCTTTCTCTCTCTATATATACTCTTGTGCAATACATTGTTTTCACTCATCTACTTTTCTTTCATTGGTTCTGGCCTCCTTTCTTCGCCAATAACCATGAGGCCAGAAATCGCACTTTTTGTATTCCTTCCCGTCTCCTGCTTCTTCTCCGGCCTTGCCGCCTCTCACTGCGTTCCCCGCACATCTCCTTATGCGGTGCCGGTCAATTATTCATCGCTTTCTTCTTCTTATCTGACCGGTTCCTCTGTGCCTCCAGAGTCCTCGCCCCCGTACTCTGCTCCGGAGTCCTCCCCCCTCCCCTCTCCTCCCTGTGAATCACCGCCCCCCGCCTCGCCGCCATCCCCGCCAACCACCCTCCCTCCTCAATCGGCCGCCCCCAACTCCGGCTCGTCTATCGACTTGGCCGACGGTGTCGCCATCGCCATCTGCGGCCACACCGACTACCCGGACCTTTGCGTCTCGTCGATCCGATCGCTCTTACCCTCGTCGGGCTCGCTCGATCCCGCAGCATTGCTAAAGCTGGAGATGGAGGCCATCCGGACGCACCTCAAGCCCGCGAGATCTGCAGCCTCCGAGTTCTTCGCCGGCACGAAGGAGGGCGAGCCCTTGCACTCTATCATGGAAGCGTGCATCAACCAGTACGACGACGTGCCGGACACCCTCGACAACGCCCTGAAGGCTCTCAAGGCCGGCGACAAGGGGACGCTGAACAGCATGCTGAGTGCGTTGGTCACGGACTTCGATACCTGCGAGCAAGGGTTTGAGGAATTTGAGATGGAGTCGACGCTGGCGATCTACGACAAGACGCTAAGCCAGCTGAGCAGCAACTGCCTCGCGATCGCCGAGCTCGTCTAGCTCCGATAGTAGCCACGCCGAAATCACGGCGGAATTGGGCCCTGCTTGATCATTTGACGTTCCGCGAATTCGAGTCGGATTGATTTTCGCGTCGGAATTAATGCCTTGTTTGGACTGAATACAACTAAATTGAATTGAATTGAGTTGAATTCTATTGTTTCTTTTTCATGTTTTTATCCTGAATCACAAGACTTGTAGTAAAGAACATCATAGAGTATATTTTCAAATTGTGATGTATCTAGTTAAAAGATGTGAAATGATCATTTGCCTTTAAAAGCTTAAATTATTAGAGAAAGTTATTTTTTATTAGGCTAAAATACGAAAAATTCTCCGTAAATACTTATTCTTTTACTTTTCTCTTCCGACTTTCAAAAACTTATATATTTCCCCCTTAGAATTTCACAAATATTTTCAATTGGATGTCCTGTTAAAGGAGAGAGTGAAATCACCAAATTATCCTTGTCTTATAAGTTTTTTGAAAAAACTTTAAATACCACCCATATGGTTTCACAATTTTTCACTTTAGTACCCTGTGCTTTAAAGTGTATCAATTTAGTACCTGTTGGAGGGGGGCTAAATGAATCAATTTGAAATTTTGATAGAATAAAATATAGATTTTTGAAAGTTAGAGAGCAAAAGTAAAAAAAAAAAGAAAAAGAGGATATTTACAGAAAGGTTTTCTGTATTTTAGCCTTTTCATTACGTATATATTCAGCAAATAAAATGAGGGCTCTTGCTTATTTATTCCTGTTTATTAATAAAAAATTTTCAAATTCATTATAAAATTACTTAAATATCCTTCTAAAGTCTAATTCCCATTAGGGGGCTTTTGCTTTATTTGCTCTTGAATGAACCTAGTGCACCACATCAGCTGTGTACATTTTATTACAATGCCCTCATATTTTCAAGTTTCAACTCAATAATCCAAACTCATCTAGAAAAAGAAAAACTAAGAAAGTAGTTTTAACATTAAAATAAAAAACCAATAATAATTCAAAATTACTTTTTAGAACCATTTTTTTTTTATTAACAAAATATTACACCTCATTGTGGCTACTAAAAATTATTACCTGGTAATAGTCCACCACATCAGCAAACAACAGGTGGATAATTTAGCAATTAAGTTTAAAAGAAAACTAATTATAAATGATTCTTTGGGGGCTTTTTTTTTGCAATGGCCTCCTAAAAAAATTTTATTTTAAAAATAGTTCTGTCAAAATTTAATTTGCAAAAATAACCCTGGCCCTGCCACGCAGGTGCCACGTCAGCGCCATGCGGGTAGGGCTGGGGCTAATGTGTTAAGTTGAATACGGTGAACTATTCACCGTGTTCAAACACGGTGAATGATTCACCGTGTTTCATATTTATATTCATTTTCTTCTCTTTTAGGGATGTCAACGGGTCGGGTTTGGATCTCCGAATGAAGCGGGTTTTAAAAATCCATACTCATATAACTTTAATATATGGATATGGGTATGGATTTTTAAAACCCACCAGGCTCGGATTCGTATTTGGGTTTTAATTTGATTTTCGGATTCGATTTCAGGTTTTTAAAAATCCGATCCAAATCCGACCCGTTAACATCTCTAAAAGAGAATAAAAGGAATATAAATATGAAACACGGTGAATGATTCACGGTATTTGAATACGGTGAATGATTCACAGTGTTCAACTTAACACACTGGCTCCAGCCCTGTACGCGTGGTGCTGACGTGGCGCCTGCGTGGCAGGATCAGGACCATTTTTGCAAATTAAATTTTAACAGGGCTATTTTTAAAATAAAAATTTGGCAGGGGGCTAAATTGAAAAAAAGCTCATTCTTTGCATATAAAAGAAGGATAATTTATTAAATGTGAAATAAGTGTTACATAATTATGATCATTATGTACATTCAATTTGGTGTTGGTGATAATATTTTTTTTTTCTTTCCGTAAAAACTCACAACTCAGAATAATTTAGTCAAGTATTATTTAAAACTCATACAATAAGTATTATATAAAATTATTCACCTAAGCGGTTTATTTGGTGTAATCCAAAAATTTTGAACAAAAATTTTTACTTTTGTTACCTCAAAATTATGTTTTTTATTTTTTCATACAACAAATACTCTAAATTTATCCTTCTATTCTAAGCCCCGTTCCTTAGATTTTAGAAATATTTGAAGAAATTTTTAAAAATCAATATTTGAAGAAATTTGTAAAAATCAATAAGTGTATTTTAATCGATCAGATCAGAGATATATTAGATATTTTTAAAATTTTGAAGGATATATTAGATATTATCTCTTAGATTTTATAATTATATTTATGAGTAGTATTGTTGCGAGCCGAATTTCTTGACCGTTGACCCAGTCAACAGCATGCTTCGGGAAGTGACCAGGGAGGCAGAATGGCTTCTGACGGTGACCCTTGAAATTTGTGCTCAAGACTAAATTAAGCGATCAGCTGATGAGAGATCCAATCAGCCAAGTTCAGACATTTTACTGTGAATTCGGCTGGAATGAGCCGAGTAGTTCCAATATATATTACAAAAATGAAGGTTGTTTACAGAATGATGAATCTCACTGTTGCTCTTATCCACAAGAAAATCTACCTTAAAATTATTTCTAGAAAAATAAGAAATGCAAGAAAAAAAAAAGATTATAAGTAAATTACTTCTAAAAACCGGAAATGTGTAGAAAATAAAATGATCTTCTTATTCTCAAGGAAAAAAGACCTCTTTGGCAGGTGTATTCTGTTTATTTATAATCCTGTCTGTTATTCAGTTATTCCCTACTATGGGGTGTGCCTCGGCCATGTTCGTGCTTCTACGGGCCATTCCGGGCCGGTCTCAAGTTCTCAACTGCATCACGTCCAACCAATTTTTGATTTAGAGTGCGTTTTTTTCGGATCCTAGCGCACCACATGTCGCTCTATATTTAACTTCGAAAGCCATCTTCGCGGTGTACACCGACTCACCATATGGCGCAATTTTTATGGCGCCAACAAATACGAATATTATTATTGACGAAAATTTACTGCAGAGAGCTAAAATATAAGATTGAAACTAAAAAAAATCTCATTGGGTGGTCCACATGGTGAGATGGTGCACCGGGTCCATGGAACAGTTTCGTTCTCAACAAGCTACACTCTGGTTTTCTATGGGGGTTTGGAGAGGAAGAAGAGAGAGAGAGGAGAGAGAGAGAACGTTAGTGAGAGAAACCCCAAAACCAAAAGCATCTTCTCTCTCTAGAGAGAGAGTTTTAGAGAGAGAGAGGGGGGTAGAGAGAGAGAGAAAAGGGGTGGTTAGAGAGAGAAAGAGATAATGGAGAAAATTACACTTCGCCCATATCATCATCATCATCATCATCATCATCATGGTAGGCTAAAAACGCTACCTTTCTCGAGGAGGCGCCCCCCCAAACCCTAACCCTAATTCCCCAATCCCCACCCCCCCTCCTCCCTCTCTCTCTCTCTCTCTCTCGAATTCCTTGCTCCAGCACCATCTCTCCGTCGCCCTCTTCCCCTCTCTCTCTTTTTCTCTTCTCCTCTCCCCTCCTCTCTCTCTCTCTCTCTCTCTCTCACTCTCTCGAGGGTCTCCTCGCCTTCAATTGGAGCCATTGTTGAGGTCAAGGTACAGTTCCATCCTTTTGTTCTGTTTACGATTTTTTTGTGCGATTTGGGATGTGGGTCGATCGATAGGTGCTTCCTTTTTGCTCGGATTATTCTTTTTCTTTTTTTCTTTTTTTTCGGTTGATATGTTGGTATGCTAGGGTTTAGTTTTGTGAAGTCTCGTGATTCACATTGTGTGTTCTGGTTTCCGGGCCTCCTCTTTTTTTTTTTTTTTTTTTTTTTCTCCCTTTTACTTCCATGAATTTTGAGCTTAAAATTTGGTTTTTTTATTGCGTTATTTCTCATAATTTGTTATTTTAATCCCTGTATTTTTGCTATTGTTTATTTTAGTTTTATCTATCATAGGTATCAATTCAATGTGGCGAGTCTAAATTTTTCACAGTTTGTAGCATAGGTAGTATAACGCAAATTGTTCTTACTATGGCATTCTCTTAAATCTCCTAATTTTTTCTTATTTTTGGGGGATTTTATTGCAGGTTCCTCTTCCTTCGATTCGAAAACTACTCATACTTGTTAGTTTGTGAGTTCAAGTAGTAATTTTTTCCATGGAAGGAGTGCAATTTTCCGGATTTGCGGCTCCGAATTCGACGGTGAGGAAGCGGCGGAGTGTTTCTTCGAGACGGCCTCGGCCCGAGGCCCAGCTAAATTCGGCGTTCCATGATATCATTTCGCCTTCTCCTACGCCTCCTCTGAGCAATTTGAGGAGGTTCTCTCCCGATGATAATGCGAGTTCGGATAATGGGTTTAAAAGGAAGGAGTTTTATCTAAATAACCCCCCTTTGAGGGGCTCTTCTGGTAATAGAGCTGATGCGTATTACTTAGGTTCCGATTTGAAGCGGTGTAGTGAGGGTGTTTTATCGCCTGCTAACTGGAAAAGCTCGAGTAAGATTAAGGAAAGCGCCGAAAAGGAATACTATGTAGGAAAGAGTGGTGATGTTTACAGTATGAGCCAGCAAAATATGTCCGGTGAAAATAAGCTGAGAAAGGTTAAGCTCAAGGTTGGTGGCGTCACGCGGACCATACAAACAAAACCCAATTCGATAGATGCCTTTCGACATCGCCAAAAGCTTAGTCCTCAGGTAGTACGCGCTTCCGTAAGCTGTTTCCGCTATGTTATGGAAGTTAATTAACTTATTATGTCTAGTAAAACTCTTTGTATTCTCGAAGGCTTAACTATGAAGCTGTGAGTGCTTTTGAGCATCAATATACTCTCGAATAGCATTGCTGCTTTAGAAGTTGTAGCTTAGTATCAGAGCTTCTGTTTTTGGGGTTCCGAGAGCTCATTTCGGTTTCCTGCCACAGCACTTCTCTTTTCCTGGAGCCTAATGATAATTGCAGCTTTTCGTGGTAAAGAAGTTGTTCCATAAGCTGTGGTCGACAACCTTTTTGGATTTTGAGTGGTCTTATGTTTGCTAAGAAATCGAGGATGCTTTTGTTAGCAATATAATTTTCCTCCGTGTTGTATGTATTGATTTATATCTACTTCTGATCGATGTCTACAGCCTACTGGCTGTTCCCCGAGAATTTTTGTAATTTGACCTTTTTTTTCCGTATAAAATGCTGCGGATATGTGAAATTGCTCAAATGCCACTGCAAAGTTGATGTTTGCGTGCATTCTATGGGAAACTTATTTCTCTGCAACCATGCTTTTGCCAGGGAATATATTCAAAAACCATCTTTGCATAGTTAACACAGGGGGGCACACGTGCAAATAAGCAACGGTTTCGAATTTTGGGGCGCACATGCAAATATCAACTTTACAAGGATATGTTACATGATTTCGCATATCTGATGTAGGGGTATATATGGAAAGAAAAAACCTTTGTAGCCTTAGTTTTGACTTCACTGTAGAATCATTTTGCTGTGATTATTCACCGGAGTGAGAAAACACCTTGCAGGGAGATTATTGGAATGATTCTGCTGGGTCGAGCTTTGCTCACGGGATGAAGGAGAATGAAGATAAAAATCATAATGTGCCCTCTTCTTCAGAGCCTGTTCGTAAGAGCAAAAGGGTCCCTAAAAAGCGGGTTTTGGATGGCGAATTCGACGATGAGGAAGATGATGAAATACGCTATCTTGAAAAACTAAGGACTTCGAAAATTGTCCTCGATTGTTCTATAGAGTTCGAGGACACTGGGGAGGATAGCGTTAAGAAGAGGAAGCTATCCAAGATTCCTAAAAGTAGGAACATGCCATACGAGGTGGACGAGGATTTTATCGTGTCGCGATCGAGCAGGGACGGAAGAAGGAAGTCAAAATCGGGGCGGGAGACGAATGATAATGAGTATGCCGAAGAGGAAGAACCACCAAGTTCGGATGGTGGACCTGATGCCAAGAGGAAGAAGCAGAAGCCCGATTCGCCTGTTGAGGCCCGAACCGAGCCCCTCACAACTCGCCAGCGAGCCCTTCAATCAGGAAAGGGCGGGAACGGTGGAAGTTTTATCGAGTTCCCCAATGGTTTGCCTCCGCCTCCTTCAAGAAGTAAAAACCATATCTCATGCTTTGTGGCAGTTTACTTATTATTGTAAAGATACTTTTGGTCTTTTTCTGCCGTGATTGACTTGGTACATTGCATTATGACTATAGGGCAAAAGGAAAAGCTTTCTGAAGTGGAAATACAGGCGAAGAAGGCGGAGGCTGCTCAAAGGCGTAAAATGCAAGTAGAAAAAGCAGCTAGAGAATCGGAGGTTGGATTCTAAGCTAATAGTAGTTTCTATTTATGGGTTGATATCTTTGAATTCAGGGGTGCAATTGAAAATTTCGAACATGCAGGCTGAGGCAATAAGGAAAATATTGGGCCTGGACAATGACAAAAAGAAGGAAGAGAAGAAGCAGAAAGAGCGAGAAGAAAAAGTAAAATTTGCACACTTGCTCTAAGATCTTTTTTTTTAATTAAAAAAAAAGGTCAATTGACAAATCTTTAATTCCTTGTTGGATGTATTACGAATTATGCAGGAGAAGGCGGCTAAATCACAAAAAATGGCGGAAAATACCATAAAGTGGGTCATGGGACCAAATGGAACTGTGGTTACATTCCCTGCAAATGTAGGCCTCCCAAGTATATTCAACTCGAAGCCGCATAGGTCAGTATACTTACCATCCCACTCAGATGCCTTTCTTAGTTCCGTAAACTGCGGCAAATTCCTTACTTGTATTTTGTTTTACTACCTGTTGTTCTTTCTTCAGGTGCCTGTTTTACTAGTTTGATTGCAAATTGTTTCTCCTAATGCATTGTTAAAGGTTGTGCTGTGTGCTTATGCTGCATTAATTGCATTTTCTTAGGCAGTATTTGGTTGTGGGGATGACAATTCAATAATGCAAAATTTTTCCCAACTATTGTGCCAAAAGATAGGAAGTGCTTAGGGTTTAAAAAATTGTTATTCTGATGAAACGAAGTGAATCTAGGCTTGAAGCTGAAAACTACAATTCTAGCCAACCTCTGAAATTGCGCTGTTCTTACTTTTTTCTAGTTATCCTCGTCCCAAGGCAGGGATCTTTTGTTATTGCAGTTATTCTTGTAGTTATATATACAAACTCCCGAGCATTTGTTGATCTCAGATGCGTCCGCTGGGTGGCTCATTGTTTCGATGAATCGCTTCTTCCAACAAAAGAAGATACTGTAAAAACTTACATAAAATCTCACTTATCAGAGTCCATTGTGGAAGAATCTTCTAAGGAATTGGGCATAATGCTATTATTTAAAACCATATTCAAAATTATATTTGTCGTTTATTCTTGGACGGTAGGAACATAGCATTAAAAAGTTATCATATATGCTACAACCTCAAACCTAACAAATATTTGTTTAATGTTAGAATTACTTTGTTTTTCTGTTCATGCGCTTCTTAGCTAATACTTCATCTTTGAACTGGCATGTTAGCAGTTACCCCCCTCCGCGAGAGAAATGTGCGGGCCCGTCATGTACAAATGAATACAAGTATCGCGATTCTAAGACTAAACTTCCGCTTTGCAGTCTACAGTGCTATAAGGCTGTTCGGGGTACTGCGCAGCCATTAACATCCTGTTGAAAATTTCTTACCTCTTACATTTTCTTTTCTTTTCTTTTCTTTTATCTCTTTCTTTTTTCTGGGGGGGAATACCCCCATTGTGGTGTAGCATTTGTGATAATCTTACCACCATGAGTTGGCAGTTTCAGCTGCAATTGAAGGCTTATGTAAAAAAACACTTTCGAAAGTTAGGAAGTAGCAATATGATGAACTTACTGAAGTTCTTTTTGCAGACCTTTTTGTGATCTAATGATTATCGTGTGCGTAATTGTATTGGCAATTCTTATCATATCCAAAATTTATTTTCGTAGTTGATTGAAGCGGATTGTGTCGGTAATTTCTTTCCTTTATGTGAGTAAGGTCATTTCTGGTCTTGCTTTGCTGTAGGGAAGGGTTGTGTGCTATACAGTAATGTAATCTGTTTACTTCATATGCAAGTTAAATCTGCAATTGCAGCAAATTGTTGTGAAGATGATTCTGTCAGAATGGCAAGCATGAGGAAGGAAAAAATAAAAAGAGATTAATACATAAAGAAATTTAAGCAGAAAAAGATCATTTTGTGTGTGTTATGTCACTGTAAGTGCAGGATTTTCTAATATTTGTTGTCACATTTTGGTACCAAGATGGAAGTTTTTTTTTTTTTTTTTTCCTTATATTGCTGAGAAAATGAGGTCTTCTCTTTTTTATGTTATACTCCAAAGAACAAACAGAATATGAATATGGCAACAGCAGATCTACATGAACAAGATATTGATTAATTTAAACTCCTCACTTCTCTAAGCAGAAAAAATAGTAGTTGCCAAGGAATTTGATCAAATTGTTAATTGATTCAACAAAAATCATTACCTGAGTTAACTAAAAGAACTCAAAAATAAAAGCTGAAATGGCTTAGAGTTGGCCATATAATTTTGCAAGTGAGATTTCATTCATACTAGTTGGGCCAAGGACAAGAGAGTAATTTTAACATTTCAAAACAAGCAACAGCACTTTGATAGTGAACTTCTCTAGCAGCTTACACCACCAGTCTACATCATTTCTATAACAGCACCAGTCTTAAATTTTATCACTTTTTGTTTACAGCACAACACTACCGTGCAACACTTTTTCAATAATACTTCATTGAAAAGGCTTTTAAAAGGCTCATCTTGAGCTACAATGCTTTCAAAAGCTCCCTGCTAAGAAAGAATCAAGGCAAGTGTATAATGCCCTAGCAGACTCAGAACTAAAAGAAGGGATTGATAGCAGATACCGAAATCTCTCAAAAGCATGGTTCAGCACATTCAAAAGGCTCCTCCAGAAATAGGAATTTTAACATCAACCCGAAATAACCAAACTTCAAGAGATAAGAAAAATTGCACAAAAGGTGAAACATTTGAAATGCTGCATATAAATACAGAATAGACATCACTATAAATAACTTTCATTACGTTCATAATTCCGCTTTTGCACGGCGAATTATAACAACCACAACATTCTAAATTATACTGGAATCTATGTTGCACATGTATTATCCGACGATCCCCTGGGACTTCAAATATTTCTTTACAAGGAGGACAATTATAGCAAGAGTCAACGCAACAGCAGCCCCCGTAAACCATCGATCGTCGATACCGGGCTTCTGAACCCTCACTTCAGTCCTTGCATCGGGTCTCATATTGTGTCCGTGGGCTTGTTCGGCTACTTCGGCTGCCGGAACCCTTCTTGTTAACCTAACTCCCGCACTGAAGCTGAGCCTCACGCGACCCGCCGCAGCATTAAGCCGGACCTCACGCACATCTTCCACAATCCTCTGCTCTGGTTCTGGGTTAGGGACTGGTTCTGGCGGGGCTGTTACCTCGGGATTAGGGTTTGTCAGGGTCGCTTCATTTGCCGAATCGTTTGTTTGTTCATTGGTGTTTGGGGTTTTAGGGAGCGGAGGCACAGGGGGAGCCTTGGTAAGCATGTACTGGTGAATCTGTGAGAAGAATTCATGAAAATCCGAGCAATACATCTAATATAAATAAAGTTGGTAAAAGTTGTAGATCCTACCGGAACAATAGACATTTTGAAATGGATATCTTTTCAAAATTGATTTTAGCACCTCAAGTTCTACTAAAACAAATGGTTTTCGTCGAAACAGTTACAGAATATTCTGTCAGACAACAGAATATTCCATTAAGTACAGAATATTCCTAAAAAAAAGGTTACAAGCACCGTCAGCAGGATATTTCACCCAAAAAAGTTCCAAATACCGTGTAATTCAAATGCAAGAGGTACCTAAAATCCGCCATACTGCAAGGTTAGCTACTAAACTCAAATTTTCAAAGGTCAGGTGCCTGCTTCAAATTTACTCTTGAAGTTCAGGTAGTACTTTAGATGACCCTTTTGCAGTATAGTCTGATATCACTTTAATAATCCCGCAGTTTAGATTGTAAAGAGTCTTGTCCTAAGAGTGCTGTTCCTGTTGTCCATTAGGACTTACCATTAAATGCCGTTAAAGTTGAGTATGTGACAATCACTTCACTTCTCAAACAACTTCCAGTAAGGAATAAATGTTAGCAATTAAATCCTTCTATATAGTGTAGCCACGTTATTCTCACGTATTCATTTTCAACGGCATTTGATGATGGGTCCTGATGAGCAACTGAAACGACAACCCAGGATGGTAAACCAAATTCAATCAAAACTGCAGAAAGGAATCAAGGGGGTATCTATAGTTTTTCCATATATTATTTAAAGGAGAATTTCCAAATTTGGTATAAATCAATCCAAACAAACCTCATCGATAAGCTTCTGACGTTCTGGCGTGCCAAATCTCGGAGCAGCTTCGCGTGACTTAACGGCAAGAGCATGCCTTTCTTCCTTCTTGTAGTCTAAGGAGCCCAATGCACCGTCCGGGTCGGTCGGCATGAAAGCAATCAAGGCCACTAGGGCTGTCCTAACTGGAGAGGAAAAGAATATTGGCTTTTCTTAGGAACTGGGTTTCTTTAACAAAAGCTCTCTTTTTGGGGGAAATGTATCTTTAGTAAGAACATTCGAATTGTATGGGAATCAAATCATGCGCCTGTGCAAATTTTTTAAAAAAGGTACATATACGTTTAAACTAAAATAATAAACCTCTAAAAATTTGCCCTTTTCCAAAGAAAACTGAGCCTTTTAAGTAGCAAAGATAAATAATTGTTGATTGTAAATCAATACTAAAAGTTCGTGGTACAGAACCCATGGTAATTTCCCAAAAAAAAAATCTAGAAAAATAATAAAACCTCATGTTATGATCTCCAATTTTTCACTTAGATTATCTAGGGAACCTTATCTCAAGATATGCAAGTTGAGTTCCATGGGAGTGACTGCAATAAGTACCAAGAAAATATACAGATGTTACTTTTGTTCTTTCTTGTTGGGCAGAACAGCGAACAAGTAATCTTAGAACAAAACTGAATTAATATAGCACCATGCTCGTATAGTCCAAACTCAAAAGCAATAAGAGTAGACTATGATATTTTGGTGCTACTCCATACTAATGTTTACAGTAAAATATCATACCACACAACAAAATCAGGTTATTGTTGCACCATGCTCGTATAGTCTACAGATCACTGAATAAGATCTGACTATGAAATTTTGGTGCTAGACTGGACATGGGATGACAAGAAAAAGATCATATTCTTTGCTAAACAATTCAAATAACTAAGGTTGTCGAATGAAAAGAGATTTTGAGAGATCCTAGGAAATAATAATTGAAAACAAAAAATGATACCGTGAAGCAGCTGAATCATATGGAAACTACAAAAAGAAATCCAAATGAAAACAGAAAGAAAGCAGGCCAGATAAAAGGGGCGTTTGACGTGGGAGAGTTCTTTCTCTTGAACACTAGCATAATTTTGCAACATTAAGAAAAAATAAACTCATCTTCTTATCAAATCTATATGCTCCCATCACTAATCACACCTATACGCCATCAACCATGGGCTTAGGTGAAAAAAAAATAAAAATCCAGGCTTAACTTTGGATTTATCAACTTAATATTTCTCGCCAATGCCCTCAACTAGAAATGGTGCCTTATAAGAGCATTCATCATTCATACATAAAATTAAAGCAAGGTCCATTCGCCTCCAAAGTACTATGGTTCAAAAGAAGACAAATCCAGCACAAATACAAGTGTTTGGACATAACACGACAAACAACATGGCACGGAGATTATTATTATGTTGAATAATAAGCAGCCATGAAGAGAGACACAAGACTTAAAAGGCATACCACTCCATGAAGGTTGCCAATGCTCTGGGTGATGATTTGATATGCTGAGACATATCTTTGTCTGGGTTTCAAATCGGCCGTTCGGCTAATTGCAGAAGAATAATAAACCCATTAGTTACCATCAGAGATTTCATAAAATAATGTGATTTACGTATTAATCGTATATCAGCGAGCAAAAGAAGAAACACAAAGATGTCAAGAGTGGCGGGATAGCCTACTAACTGTTAGCATCATGAAAGCGGGAGGCTTAAACGGATAATCTGCAGGTAATTGGATCCTCCCATGATAGATTCCACCCTCAAACTCGGAATCTCGAGGGCCCAAGATTGCAAATTGCCACTCAAATATATTCTCCTGTTCAAATTCTGGGCATTATTAATTAGATGAAATGTACTAAATACATAATCCTGTTCACAGAGCCACAAAGATCAATCAGAGCAAGAGAACCAACAAAACAATAACAAAACATAATTTTCCATTATAACCCTGAGTTTTCTAAGCACTGCATATCAAAGAATTAGCATTTAAGATCAAAACACTCTACTCTACTAAATCAACATAGAAACTACTTCCAATCTCACTCAGTAAGAGTCTACTTTTCACCTGGAGAGATCCTAGATTGAGCCTGTACGTGAATCAAAAAACGATTTTTTTTTCCCCTAAAAGATGAACTAATCCATTCCAAAAACTTAGAAAAATCAAAGAAATGCACCATATTCGAGATCCCAACCATACGGATCGGGAAGAAACCCCAAAGAGAGGTAGCGGAAGAGAAGCATAAGCATCTGATTTAGGGTTAGGGTTAGGGTTAGGGCTAGGGTGCAGGGACCTCGAGAGGCAGGCTCATGAAGTCGTCGGAGGGGTGGGACTGCATCTCCTTCACCTCCTGGAGGATCCGCTTCACCGCCGGGTTCTTTCGGTTGTACTTGTCCTCCGCCGCCGCCGCCGCCGCCGCCATGGCGCACGTTAGCACCCCGCCGCCGCCGCCGCCGCCGCACCGCCGCACGGTAGCACAGCCGAGCTACGGGGATCGGAGGAGAGGGTTCGAGAGAGAGAGAGAGAGAGAGAGGAGAATGGGGGAGACGGAGAGAGGAGAAGTGTTTTAAAAGGTCGAGGTGCGTACAAAAATTTTATGGGGATTGCCCCACGGTGAGACCTCCCATCCACCGTCCATAATGCTTTGATAATCGTGCAGCCCACATGATGGACGGTAGATGATATGTCTCACTCTCGGGAACGTCCCCGTAAAATTCTTGTTCCGAGTGATTTAATAGTGTACGTACAACGGTGGTTGTATAGAGTTGTATTGAATTGGTCCGCCGACACGTGGCGTTGGCCTATTGAACGGATTAAAAATTTATGGAGAACCCCTTAACTATTTCTCGTTTTTAAAACAAGGATATTTAGGCTTAAATTTTCCTTTTCTATAATTTCTCTTTGAAATAGCAATACTCATTAACATATAATTTATTTAATTAAATCACTCTAGCTAGAAAAACTCAAAATTTTTCTTATTTATCAGCTATAAACCATTAATTTTTTAAAAAAAACTTCAAATACCACCCTTATGGTTTCGCACTTTCTCATTTTAGCACCCTATGGTTTAAAGTGTATTAATTTAGTATCATGTGGTTTTATTTTTCTTTTTTTATTATCCATTTCACTATATTTTTTTTTGTTAAATCAGTGACAAAAGTTAAAATTAAAGAATACTTAAATGAATATTCAATAAATCTAGGTAAGGTATCTGAAGTTTTTTGTATATAATTTAACAAAATATTAATGAAGGAACTGACGAAAAGAAAAAAAATAAAACCATAGAGCACTAACTTGATACACTTTAAACCACATGTTGTTAAAGTGAGAAAATGCGAAGCTACAGAGGCGGTATTTGAAGTTTACCAATTTTAAAATTTACTTAACAAAAAGTGCTTAAAACTCTAAAAAAAAATCTCCGAAAAATTAAAAGCTAACAAAATTTTTAAAAAATACGGAGTTTGATATGTATACTACATATATACTTTAGATATAGAGATAATTTGACTAGGTTTCTAAAAATAAGCAATATTTCAATATTTGTAAAATCTGAAAAAGTGGTCTGAACTTGTAAATCTCAAAATTTGTGGAATTTTAATGCAAAAAGGCTAAAAAAAAATACAAATAAAGTTTAGACGCCATAAACCGGCCCGGTTCATCGATACAATAAACTGGGCCGGTCCACGACCGGTTCAGCTCAGAGTAAAATCCCAACCGGCCCAGCCCAATAGCAATTATTGGGCCCCACTCTACCTCTGTTTCCCGCCAAAACCCACCTCCTCTCTCCCTCCTTTCCCGCCACCATTTCCCGCCAAAAAAACACCCCCCAACCCCATTTCTCTCTCTCTCTCTCTCTCTCTCTCTCTCTCTCCTCCATTGTCGACACCATGAAGCCCTTCGTCGTCGCCACCGACAAAGGTAACCCCTTTCCCCTCCGATCTCTCCATCTCCTCTTCCCCCTTCTCCGATCGCGATCTCTCGACAGTTTTCTCCTATTTTTTTGCCTATTTTTCGCCTATTTTTGTCCAAATTTTTCCAAAATTTTTGATCCATTCTACAGCTCTCGCCAAGGACTTCCTCACCAATTTCGCCGACGCCGTCGGCGAGCCCAAGTACCTCAACATCCTCGTAAGATCTCCGCTTCTCTCATTTGTGTGATCCGCAAACCCTAACCCTAATAGCCCTAACCCTAGCTTCCATCTCTCCCTGCTCCAGCAAGATGTCGCCAATCGCAAGATCCGTGCGGTTCAGATCGAGCTCGATGACCTCTTCAATGTATTGGTTTCTCGTCCCCTTCTCCAAAATTTGGCCTTTTTCTTACATTTTTTGTGTTATTTTGAAACCCTAGATCTGAATTCAGAGATGGTGTTTTCTTTTTTCTTTTTCTTTTTTTTAATCTCTACTATTTTCTGCTGTTAGTACAAGGACCTGGATGAGGAGTTTTTGCAGAGGGTCACGGAGAACACGCGGAGGTACATCAGTATCTTTGCGGAGGCTGTGGACGAGCTCATGCCCGAGCCCACCGAGGTGCTCTCGGCGGATGAGGACCGCGACATCTTGATGACGCAGAGAGTGGATGATGGAACAGATGCCGCTGATAACTCCGATCCGCTTCAGAAGATGCCCTCCGAAATCAAGCGGTTCTTGTAAGTGCAGTAGAGCTGTGAAGTGTGTCTCTGCTGTAAATTTGAAATTTTTTCCCTCTAATTTGATGTTCTAGTTGCTGATTTTGTTGCAAAAGAACATGCCTAAATGGTAAAAAGAGTATCTTTTTAGTGAAAATTATTGCTTTAGTTGAATCCATCCTAGGAGATTGTCATAGGCAACTTTAGTAAGGGTCTCTATGTCTTGGTTGGAGCTTCTGCATAAATGCCTTCTTAGTACTGCTATTCGAAGGAGACCTGTATTTTAGAAGTCTCGTTTTGGAGCTTCTGCTACTAGGGTCCATAAGGATTTTTTAGTTTCCTGGTCAACAGGCACCTTGCTATTACTTCTTCTCATGTTGTTTTCCTGCTTTTTTCAAGCTTGGTAGCTTGTTGAAGAACTTGATCTTTGGTTCATTTTGTTGATATACAGAGCAATGGGTGCTAAATATCCTATTTTTTATGTGCTTCTAACCATATCGCATGAACTATAATTTTCTATATGAATCTTTTATATTGTCTTGTTTTTATTCTACTATTAGCGCTTTTTAGATGTAGCTGATTAGATTACAAAATTTCTAGTGCAAGGAGTCATTTGCCTTCCATTGGTTGTTAGTTTTGCTCTTCAATTTCGTTGATGTACTTGTATATACTAGATAGAAAAAGTATAGTCTTCCTTATAATTTTAAATTGCTTACATTGCCTGTCGGTGGGCTCTAATGTGAGATATTTTGGGTTGTAGTGAAGTCTACATAAAGGCATTCTCCAAAGGGACTCCGCTTACGATTAGACAAGTCAAAGCATCTAACATTGGCCAGCTTGTGAAAATATCTGGCATTGTCACTCGCTGTTCGGATGTGAAGCCTTTGATGCAAGTTGCTGTTTATACTTGTGAGGACTGTGGATTTGAAATTTATCAGGTATCTTACTCCTCCCAAACTTTGATTCAGAGAAGTGCTTTTTTCTACACATATTCTTGTGCCTTTACAAATCCATACTTGTTCCCGAGAACAGCTGTAATGAAACAACTGTAGCACCGTCTATACATCAGTATGCAGCACTAGATACATTCAACTGTTTTTCACTGAACTATACATGTTTTATCTATGCAAAATTGAAGGAACTTATTATAAATAATGCTATTTTTCACTTTTGCAACCGTGAAATATTAAAACATATGCTATGCCTGATTTATTTATCTTGAAATGGAGCACTTTTATACAAGGAAAAAAAAGCTACTATCTTCTTTTGCTGTATCAATTCCAAACTGCACTAAGCAAATGCTTGAAACTGTTAGAATCTGAGTTTCCAGTAATTTGACTGTGGTTAACACTTATGACTGCAGCTAATACTTGAGGTTCATATCTTTCTGATCCATCGTGTCGAATTACTTGTTACTCATGCAGTTAAAAACTTCTGTGATAGCTTCTGTTTGTGCTTTGCTTGATTTGTATCTTATTGATTCTATAAAGATAACTTCTGAAAGTAATTTCTTTATGTTTTTCTGTTGAATGTACGCTATCAGGAAGTGACTGCAAGAGTATTTATGCCTCTATTTGAGTGCCCATCTAACCGCTGCAAAACCAACAAGGCAAAGGGAAACCTCATTCTACAGCTTAGAGCTTCCAAATTTTTGAAATTTCAAGAGGTGACTTTCTTGAAACTCTCCTTTTATCCCAAGTTTGAAAATTGAAAGCCAATAGTGCAACTATGATTATTTATCTTGTGTGGGAAAAAATGGGATTGTTTCTAACTATAATTTCTAATATATAACCTTACAAGAGGCCTATTTCTTATACTAGGTAATCTCTTTTTCTTTCGTTTTTCATTTAATGAATTCTTTATTTGCTTTATCTATAGGCTAAGATCCAGGAATTAGCAGAGCATGTTCCTAAAGGCCATATTCCACGTTCTCTGACTGTTCATCTACGAGGGGAGCTTACTAGGAAGGTTAGCAGAATCCTTTTCAACTTCTATGAATTTTTCTCGTGCTGTTTTACTTTTATTTCTTAATGAGGTGGATAGTCTTGAATGGAAGCTTAGTACTCCCTCTACTAAGCAGGCAAGTTGAATTATCGTTATTTACTGGTCAAGTTGAACTATTGATTCTATAGTTCTTTTGCTCCATTGGCCACAGTTGGAGCACCTGAAATTTGCTACTGTAGAACATTTTTTAATGGTTTTTATTCTTTGAGGGGAAAACCTATGTGATTAGTTTCTAATCTAATAAGACAAAGTTTTAGGTTTTAATCTCACCTTGACCACAGTTGGAGCACCTGAAATATGCTACTGCGGAACATTTCTTAATGGGTTTTATTCTTTGAGGGGAAAACTTATTTGTAAATAATTTTTTGATCTATCAAAACAAAGCATAAGGATTTTGTCTCAATTACAACCACAGCACCTTTTCATTTCATCTTAACTTGAACTTCAATCTCTTGCTTAGCTCGCTTTTCAACTATCCAAAAGTAACAAATTAAAATGATGACCAATGGCAAATCAATTGTCTAAGAATATTATTTCTTTTAAATACCGTATTTGAAACTAATTGCTATGATCAGTTCTTTTATGAATTATTCATGTTGTTCTAATGTCGGAGAGCATGCATTTTAAATTCGTTAATGTTGATTTCAACTAAATCAGTCCTGTATCATCTTACATGCTTCTTGATTTGATCAGGTATCACCTGGTGATGTGGTTGAGTTGTCGGGCATTTTTCTTCCAATCCCCTACACTGGCTTCAGAGCTATGCGTGCAGGCTTGGTTGCGGACACATACTTAGAAACCATGTCAGTCACCCATTTCAAGAAAAGATATGAAGAGTAAGCCATCTCTAATCCCGATCCAAAATTTTAGTCATTACTCTGGGCGATGTGGGGTGATCCTTAAACACTCTTAATATGTGGGCGTGATCCTTAAACACTCTTAGTATGCAATCTATTCATGTAGAAAATAATACTTGTGACCATCGTCTATGTATTTTGAAATTATCCTCAAATTTGACCAGCTTTCTCAGATATGAGCTTGTTTTAATTACTTTAGAATTGCCTTTTTAAGTGTAGAAGCTCATTAGACAAGTTGTTTTCTTCGACAAGGTCATCTCTAGACTTGTATGCATGCATGAAGTAGGCCAAAATATTATTTTAGTGTGTTTGTGGGAATGCAGGGACTCCGACATTAGAAATTGTACTGCAAATTAATATAACATTTTAAATTCCTTGCTTGTTATCTTGGACTTGATTATTATTTTTTCTCTTTGGCAGATACGAACTGAAAGGAGATGAGCAGGAGCAGATTGAACGGCTGGCTGAAGATGGTGATATATACAACAAGCTGGCACGATCATTAGCACCTGAAATATTCGGCCATGAAGATGTCAAGAAAGCCCTTCTATTGCTTCTTGTCGGGGCTCCGCATCGGAAGCTCTCCGATGGTATGAAGGTATAAACTCTTCAGATTATTTTGTGTCTTACAATTTCAGACCAATAAATGACTCAAATTGCGTGGTTTTTTGCTATGTACAGATAAGAGGGGATATACATGTTTGTTTAATGGGAGATCCTGGTGTTGCGAAAAGTCAGCTGCTCAAGCACATAATAAATGTTGCGCCGAGAGGAGTATATACGACAGGACGAGGAAGCAGCGGAGTTGGTCTAACCGCCGCTGTACAGAAAGATCCTGTTACAAATGAGATGGTCCTTGAAGGAGGGGCATTGGTGAGACGCATACCTTCTCGTAGAAATTTTCAATTATTCAGAATTTAGTAATTTTCCTGGTTGGTGGATTTCAGACATTTTCTGTATGCTTTTGTGAACAACCACTTTTGCGAATTGCTAGCAGTTACAGTTCACCACAAATCTGTATGGGAATGTCAAATAAGGCCGACTTTTCTGCGTGAAAGGAATTGATTAAATTATATACTGAATTATAGCTCGTTTTGCATGGTATTGATCAAATTATGTTGTTCCATAGCTATTGTCTCAGGCAATTTTTATGCTTTTTCTCAGGATTTTTTTTTATCAGATGTATTGCGCCATCGAAAGTTGCTTGATTGTTCTGAAAAGCATGAGGTTATCATGCATGAAAATCAGAAGTATGCATGATATCAGATAAACCCATCCAATTGTTTTTTTTTTTTACCATGCAGTTTCACGTAATATTCAAGCCATCTCATACAAATGATTTCCATTGTTACGTTTAATAACTTCCAGAATAGAGAGAGATGAAAATTCTTGATTTATAGGTATTGGCAGATATGGGTATATGCGCGATCGATGAGTTTGACAAGATGGAAGAGTCAGATAGAACCGCAATCCACGAAGTGATGGAACAACAAACTGTTAGTATTGCCAAGGCTGGTATTACTACCTCTCTCAATGCAAGAACTGCAGTCCTTGCTGCTGCAAATCCAGCTTGGTATGAATAGAATCTCAATAAATTTCTTATGCTTAAAAAAACACAGAAACTATCTGACTGCAAGCGCACTTTGAAATGGGTACCCAAACTTCGAAAGTTTTGATTTCAGTATCTAATCGCTGATTGTTATTGATGCCACTGCCTCTTTCGCAAAATCAAACTGTTTTTATGACCTTTTTGACAGGATATTCTGTTACTCGACAGAATATCCCACAACTTTTTGATGGGGACTGTTAAGTTTCGACAGTACCTAACGGAAGATAGTGAAATAGAAAACAGTGAAAAATTAGATATCGAAATTGTGAGTTTTGAAGTTCATGCACCCATTTCAAAAAGAGCTACATAGTTCAGGTAATATCTACAGGTTTTTGCCTTTTTTTTGGTTATTCCATGCTATGCTTTTCTTAAACAAAGGCATTTTATATTATATTTGTTAGGGGAAGATATGATTTGAGGAGGACTCCAGCTGAAAACATAAATCTTCCTCCAGCACTTTTATCACGTTTTGATCTACTCTGGCTAATTCTGGATCGTGCGGACATGGATTGTGATCTTGAAATGGCCAGACATGTTGTCCATGTCCATCAAAATCTTGAATCGCCTTCACTTGGATTCACACCGCTGGAACCATCTCTTCTTAGGTAAATTTCTATCTCCATGTAGTGTAAAATGGACTTGATAGCTTCACTAATCCAAAATTTCTTCTTTTGCATCAGAAGCAAATAATGTAACCAATCCAGTACAGTTTTAGACATTAGAAAGCATGCAATAGGGGAGATATATTACCTTTATTCTGTAACAAACGAACTATGCTTTACAAGAACGAAAGTGAATGAATTATTCTGCACTACTAAAATCCAACTTCCTGTTTCAGTTTAATGGTAGTGCATGTGATCTCTGCACTGTTACATACCTTTCCAAAAAGTGCACTGTTATGTCTCCCAAAAGCAAACTTATTAAAACACTAGTCCATTTGACGTTGGTGCATGTAATTTCTACATTTTGTGGGCTACTTTCCGTGATAGCAAAATTCCTTGCTTTTTTTCAATGTAGAAAAGATCTGAAATTGGAAATGAACCACGCAGTCCTTTTAGGCATCCAAATAAGAAGATAATAGAATCTGATAGAATAAGACTAGAATTATGTCTTCTTTAATGCAATTCTAACATCTTTTAATACTTTGTTTGCCCTTTAATTAGCTCCATAGTTGGTTATGATTCTTATTACTGTTCATCATGGACACAGGGCATATATTTCAGCTGCACGAAGAATTGTTCCTTCAGTTCCGAGGGAGCTCGAGGAATACATTGCAACTGCATATTCTAGCATCCGCCAAGATGAAGCAAAATCAAATGCCCCACATTCTTATACAACCGTCAGAACACTTCTTAGCATCCTCCGCATATCTATTGTAAGTTCTTTTATATTCTCATTTTTCTTTATCCTGAATCAATCATTTGTATGTACTTTAAACAAAATGCCCCCTTTAAAAACTCCTAATTCAAAGCTATGTTCTCCCAATGAATGAGATTGCGGCCTTTTTTTATTTGTTTGTAGGATTTACACTTTCAAACGGTACATATAGAAAATTTGGATTTCACTGGGCTATGTACATCTAGATGGTTTTGCAGGAGTATCTATTGAAAACTTTTATGCGCAGGCTTTAGCGAGGCTCCGATTTTCAGAAACTGTTGCCCAAAGTGATGTCGATGAGGCTCTGCGACTTATGCAAATGTCAAAATTCTCCCTATACTCGGACGATCGACAGAGATCTGGTTTAGATGCTATCTCTGATATCTATTCCATCTTGCGAGATGAAGCAGCCAGGACAAACAGCATGGATGTGAGCTATGCCCATGCTCTCAATTGGATATCTAGAAAGGTAGTGTTATCTAATCATCTAAGTTTGCCTTTGTTTTTTTATGAGGTAGCTTCTTTCTATATTTAACAAATTTAAGAGCCCTAACAAAAGCAGTCAAGCACTAAATGACTAAACAATACGCTCCCACGAGTTAAGAGTAACAATGTTATTCATTGTGTTTACTTCATCAGTATTATAATTCAATAGTTTTCTGCCTAATTTCTGCTGCAGAATATCAGTATTTCAATTCAAATGAAACCCTACAATCTTCTGATTTGTAAACTTTTCATGACCAAGCAATATTTAGAATATCACCGCTGTTTGCTTCTGGCAACTATTTCAAACCTGTTTCATTGTTAATTCTTCCTGCAAAAATCCGAACTCACAGTTTTCAGGTTATACATAACAGTTTGATGACTCTGTATGATCTGAATGTTGTGACCTGGTGCTTCTTTGTCTTATTTTTCATCATATTTCCTTAATTTATGAGAAAACTATGTTAATATTTGCTTCCTTCTTTTTCAAAAAAAAAAAAGGATGTTCACCTTGTTACTACTTTTACATGTTTTCCTAGAAACCATATTCCTAACTATACTTTTTGCTTATTCAATTTGCTTAATGTGGACAGGGATACAGCGAGGCTCAGTTGAAGGAGTGCCTGGAAGAGTACGCCGCACTAAATGTGTGGCAAATTCATCCCAACACCTTTGACATTCGCTTCATTGATGCCTAAATGCTGAACAAGTTTCGGATGTTCATCTTGCATTCCTACGAGAAAATTAGAAGAATTATATCAACAAAAAGTTGTTGGATCCCCTTCTTGCTAGTCAATGCAGTTGCAGATACTAACCATTACTGAAACCCTAATCTATCTCTATAATGTAGTATGTTACGTTATCAACCGATTGAAAATTCATACATCTGTGTTTGTAATGAAGTGTAACATTATAGTTTATTTTGCTGGTGATGCATTTATCTATAACTAAGCGCAGTTGAGTTCATTAATTAATTGTCGAACCAATCTGAAAACTTTTACTGTATAATTGGTTTCAAAATTCCACATCAAAACAAAAAAAAAAAAAACCTTGCATGTTTATTTTATTTATGCTAAAAGGTTTCTATTACATTCAATTCCGAAGTTCAAATACAAATTCAACTTAGATTTTGTTTATGATATGTTATTTTGTAGAGTTTATAATTATCAAGGAAAACTTCAAAATAACACAATTATGGTTTACTATTCAATGATTCAAAATATAGCACTCTGGTGGCCTCTGGTAGTTTCTATTTTAATTTTTTTCTACTAAGGGGTGGTAAGAAATAATAATTTTATCATTTTATAGTTTTGCACTTTGTTACCATGTTGGTTAAAAAGGTAATATTTCACTACCTTCTCAACAGCTTATTCTTACACAATATTAAAACAGCAACTAATTATAACTTTTTCCTGATAAAAATTTTATATGCAGCTCAGGGAATAGTATTTCCCATGTCATAATTGTAACCTATTTGTTGGTGTCATATAAGTGTATTTCATAAGATTTTCAAATCGAACAAACACACGTATTCTCGTCGAAGGAGGCTGCAAACATTCTAGCAGAATAATCACTACTAAGAATAGCAATTCAAATAATTGAAAACCAACAGATGCGAACAAAATCAAAATTTCCTCATAATAGTACTACAGTTTCTTCTACGACCTAGCAACAAACCAAACTGGAACAAATTCAACTACGATAATTACATTGCATTCGTATCGCTGTGCCTTAGCATTCACTAAAACATAGTTTTGTCGCCAAACGAGGAACTAAAGCATACAATAGCTCATATCATTATGTCTTAGCATTGGTGGATGGTAACGTACCATCCTCGGATGCAACAGTGCGGTCAGGGGAGCCATTCTCGACTGCTTCTGCTTTTTCGAGCGCGTTCATCTCGCTGAAGGTCCTCTTTCTCGATGATGGCTCAGAAATGTCCATCTCCTTGGCCTTCTCTCCCTCCTGTTTATCTTTGCTCTCTTTCTCGTTTTCTTCTTGTGGATAAGTGGTGGGGAGCGGAAGAAGGGCCGGGGGTGGGGGCGGCTCTTGGCCGCTTAGACGGCAGTAGACTTTCTCGACGGTTTCAGTGATCTCTTTCCCCAAGCCGCTGCTGTCGAGTATTAGCTCCCAAACTGCTTTCGAGGCCTTTTCAAGAACTGAAGTTCTGCATAGAAGGCATTATTAGCTCCCTTTAGCTCAATAAGGAAATGTTAACTTGTGGCCGACGGCCTTCACCATACAACTTAAAAAAGATAAAATGTTCTTCCAAGTGTGTAGAAACTTTTCAAACTGTTGTGCACGCTAGCACTTTCACGAATGCCATGAGTAGAAAAATTCTCAATTATGAGTATTTGCAGAAAAAAACACTTCACTTGTCTATTTACTCTAAGGGAGTAAGATGATACACAAATATTAGCACTTAAAATACCCTCTCCATCCATTAGTGTCATATGATACTTCGAATAAAATTTCGAAAAAAAATAGTTACCAATTTTACTTTTCGGTATAGAACAAAAAAAAATTCTGCGAACATTACTCTTCCGATGGTTTCCTTCCAGTACTGTAAGAATAACTCAATGTGCATTTGAAGGATATATAAATAAGGGAACAACCTGTTGCGAGTACCCAAAATGGAGGTTTCCTTTTTGTACCCAATTTCATGGTGTTACTTGCAAGATTCCCAATATGGTTATCAGATTCCCCATTCCAAAATCAGTGTGATACTAATTCAGAATAATGTAGATCCGACGTTCTAAATGTACTAAGACATGAAACCAACAGAGAAAAACAAGCGATTTTGCATTTTTCCACACTCAAAGAACTACAAACAATGATTCAGAGCAACCTGATACGCAGAGAAAATTATGTGAATATATCGAGATTAAACCCCAAAATACTTCAAGCACCAAGAAGGGAAAAAAAAAGAAGTTTGTATAACCCTATGCATCAAAATGATGGTCCCTTTTTATTCTCTAACATGACAACTTACTCTAATTCCCGCCGAAGCTCATCAAACAACTCCCTCTTGGTCTTTTTCTCTGCTCCTGGAGTGTTGAGAACTTTACTTTGCTCCACCATCATCATGGTATTTTTCTTCATATCCTCCTGCAACAATAGTTGAGGGATATAGAATAACCTCCTTGAAGCAACCACGGAAACTCTAATCCATTGAGACACACACACAAAAAAAAAAGAGCACTTGAAATAGAAGCTTGGACTTAATATAGTGATATCAGCATATTAACCATTTCACTACTAAATAATGGCGATTATAATAATTTCTTCAATCAATGACCATCATATATGTACAAAATGTGTAAACTGCACCGTTAGGCCCCGGAGTTCAATTTGACCCCAACCTTTCGAAGTCAACTTAATACCTCCCATGTATTAATAAATGTACCAAATTGGCCAATTGCTTTACCCGACATTAAGTTTGCCAGTGGAAAGATAATGTGGGTGTCAAATTATATGAAACAACTGTTTATCTCTAAGGCTTAAGTTGACAAAGAACGGTGTTTTTAATATTTATATTCAACACTCTTCCTCATGTCTCGGCTTGAGACATTTTAATAGGACTAAGATGTGGATTTCAATTAAATGGTAGAAGATTAATAACACTAGGAACCTAACAAGACTCGAATTCAGATCCTTCTGCTCTCATACCATGTTATATTATATGGATCAATCGTTTGTCTCTAAAAGCTTACGCTATCGGACAATTGTCTTTTTAATATTTATATTCAACAGTGGGCACAAGGCCAGCATTATTCTAGCGGGAAAACGTGGCGCTGGAAGGCTCCTCTCCATCTGAAAAGGGCATCGGTCGTTTTCAGAACCCGACGGAACGGACCTGACTTATCAAATAGTAAGCTCTATGTTGTGCCTTTGGTGCATATGTGGATCCAAAACAATAGAATGAGCAAATTTAACACATTTATACTAGTCCAACAGGGCACTAAGTTCACTTGTTTGCAATTTACACACAAAATTGTGAAACTTTGAAGCAGATTTCGTTCACGCATATCAACAAACAGGTGGTGAACGTACATAGAAACATCGAGAAACATCAGGAAGCTTACATTGGCCTTTAGCTGAGCAATGATCTTCATCCTAATAGCATCGATCGTCCCATCGTTCATAAGCGATTCGAGCACCTCTTCAGGGGTCACCACGCGCGAACCCATCTCAATCCACCCCCTCTTTCACCCCACTTACTACATAAAAATCGTAACTTTGGATCCCGCGATCGATCTATTGCCCGCAAAAAGCCCTAATTCGGAGAAAGGTACGATCGAGTTCGCAAAAACGAGGAGATTTTGATGGGTTTTGCGGGGAAAAAGAAGGGATTTTACCTTTCTTTTAGGGCAATTGCATTGGATAATGACAATAATAATAATAATAATAACAACAACATAACAATAACAGAGGTGAAACTCGAAGAAGAGGGAGAGGGGGAAAAGGTCGAGGGTAAAATATATGGACAGTCCCTGTACAATTTCGACTTGACAAAGTACTCCATTTGCTCGTAAATCTAGCATTGCATTTTAGTCCCTTAATAGTTAAAAATTTAAAACTATAAAAACATCTAAAGAAAAAAAAATGAAATTATATATGTATATATATATATATATTACATATATATATATATATATATTATATATATATATATATATATATATATATATATATATTATATTAAACAATTAAACTTTTTTTTTTTTTGCTATAATAGACTTTGTAATCCTACTTAAATTAAGATATTTTACAAAAGCATTAAATAGTAATTTTACATAAAAATATATTTTTTCAGTGTTTAAATGAAAAACTACAATTTATTTTATAATAGTTCAAAAAGTAAACAATTTAACTTTACATAAAGATCCTTTAAAATATTAAATTAAGCTTAGATTATTTCATAATTATTCTAACACAAAGATTTATAAAAAATTTTCATCTATTAATAAGAGTAATATTACAGATATATACACTTAAACTATGATGTATATAAGTGACACTTTAGTTCTCAAATTTTAATTTTTATAATTTCTTGCTCAAACTTGCTGAATTGTTATAATAATTGTTGATGAGATAGTATATATATATATATATATATATATATTGTTATTGATGGCACAACAATAATTAAAATATGGCATTATTTTCATATCGCAGATATCTCAATATTTAGTCTACTAAATAAGGATGTGAAACTTATTTGTAAAAAATTATATTAGAGTATCATATGCCTCATAATTTCAGCACTGGTAATATAATTTATTTTAATAATTTTTTCTGCACCCATCAGATCATCAAAGCCTTGTAGTTATGATTTAAGATGTGACGGTGATTAAAATGCTATATTACTTTGCATTCTCCAAGACCAAAATATTTAGTTAATTAAATTAAATTGTGAGTCTTAATTATAATAATGTATAAAAAGTTTGGATGAAAATTATGATAAATCAAAATTTGAGGACAAAAGTGTTAAGTCCATATAGTTTGAGGACCAAAAAGTATAATTTACCCCAATAACTTTTCCTGCGCCCAACACAACACCGGAGCCACCAAATTTTTTTCCATTGTTAAATGACGAAAATACCCCTCCCCTTCTTCTCCCACCTCCCCTTCCCCTCCGAAACCCTACGACCCCTCCTCCTCTTCCCCCTCCCCCGCCCCTCTCCTCCCCCTCCGCCCATGGCGGCGCCGCCGCCCTCCGCCGCCTCCGCCGCCGCCGGAGGTGGGTTTCCGACACCCCTGTCGCCGCCGTACCCGGCGGTGTCGAAGGAGGTGGAGCTGCGGCGGGCCATGTCGGCGGCGGCGCGCTCCGGCGCCTGCGCCGCCGCCGAGGTCGTGTTCGAGGACGAGTGGCTCGTCGTCGCCAACAAGCCCTCCGGGATCTACTGCGAGACCCTCCTCTCCATCCTCGCCGATCCTCGCGGTACGATCCGCGATCCAAACCCTAGATTTAATCCGTTTCTAGTGATTACCACAACTTTTGTCTCATCTGAATCATCGCTAACTAGTTTCGGTGGTTAGGAACCACAATTAGGGCCTAATTTGACCTAATTGAAGCTTACATAAAACTGTTCGGAAAAGCACTAGTAGCTTTTTCTTCAAAATCCAATCGAGTGCTTCCTACTTAAGCAGTAGAGAAGCATCAAATAGGAAGCTCATTTTAGCTTCTCCCCACAGCAAAATCTCTTTTTTTTGCCCTTCTCTTTCTTAATTTCGCGGCAAACACTTAGCTGTTGCTTCTTAGTGTAGAAAAGCCTTCTTAAAACCCAAGCAAAACAAGCATTTACTGCTTTAAACAACATGCAGGGGCTGCCACAAACCAATCTAACCTTCATCTAGCCAACCGGCTAGATCGCGACACGAGTGGGCTCATGGTGATAACCAAATGCAACAAGGTAGCCGCGAAGTTAGTGAAGGCGTTCACCGATCACAAGGTGAAGAAAACATATTTAGCTCTTTGCGTCGGTAATGCACCGAAGTGGGAAAAGATTAAGATAAGCTCCGGTCATGGAAGATCGAAATTTGGGGCTTTTCGTGTGTACTCCGCAAAAGATGTCGGTCGAACGCTTCCGGGTGGTTCTCTTGCGAAGCATATGACAACGTCCTTTGAAGTACTGGGCATTAATGGTAGAGGAAAGTTTAGGGAGCGGAGTGATATTGAAAAGGGGGAGATTGAGTCAATTATAGTGCAAGAGAAGGGTGTTGAGATCATTGAAAGTGATGATGAGAAGAAGGATGAGATCTTGGTCAGAGCTTATCCTCAAAGTGGGAGGACGCATCAAATTCGGCTACATTGCCAATATTTGGGAATGCCGATTAAAGGAGATGTAAAGTATGGTGGGGTTTATGAATGGAAGGGTGAGACTTGTGATGCTCATGCATTGCATGCAGAGAGCTTGTCGTTCATGCATCCTATCACCAGTTTGCCGCTTCTATTTCAGGCACCTCTTCCTTTGTGGGCAAGTGAGTTAACTAAAGGAATCTCTCATGATTTATAAAAAAAAGATTTTCTTCCAGATTGTTTAAGCAGTGACGAGGATGATTGATTTTGTGAAGGAGTTCTATTTATCGAGTGAAGTGGTGTTGTGACAGTTGAAGCCATGTTGAATTTTAAGAATATGGTTTCAGCAGTGAAAATTCCCACAAAGAAGCAGCTGGAGTAAGTACCATTCTTCCGGCACACAAGTTTTATGCCAGTTGTCAATCTATCTGAACAAACCATTCTACTTTTTCCAGGTTTCGGTCTTGCTACTTGTCTGTTTAGTCGAGGAATGTAATTTTTCCATTATTTCTGTGATGCTCAATGAGAACTTCCAGTGTAGCTCTATAGCAGTTTTTTATATCAAACTTATGCATATTTCCCTATCAATTACAATGTATATCTAATATCAATTAAGGTTCATTATATTGCACCTTCAGTATTTCAATGAGATCAGCAAATTTACAATTGCTTAATGTTCTGCTTTCATACCGTGTTTCCCTCCAGTTAATCCAGGACCTATGTTGACTGATCTAGTGGGATGGATCTATACTAGATTGAGATGCGCATTCTAAATTGGTTCATAATGGAATTACATGATATTTTCTGCATCAATATTTTAGTGGGAGCTTGGAACCTCTAGTTTCAAAACTCGAAGGCTTTTAACAAGGTGTATTAAGTTCTTTTTGCTAAAGCTATTTTTCAAGAAATTTCTCCGAATATTGCGATGTAACTTATTTAAACTAGGTGGTATCTTCTTCTACGATGGGGACAGAAATTGATTGCTCGAATCAAAATATATCTACAACCAGGTGATGATATTAAACTTGGTCAATCCGAATTTTTAGAGGCGGTGATGATTTCAGAAAAGATTAACCTGCAAAAGATTATCTCCGATGAAGAAAGGACCCTTTTTCTTTTCTCTTGCCTAAATAATTTCTGGCGTTCTATAGTATTGATTCTTCTATCAATTAGCATTTGGAGAGTTGCAGTTGTCTTTCTTTATTATCTATCATCTTTTTTTTATTTCCATCCTTTGTTCTTGTATTGCCCATAAAAATTCACCACTTAAATAGAGAAAGAACAAAGTGCAAAGAATAATATCCTTATCAGTTGTTATGAATCAAGATGATGGGAAAGCAAGTGATGTTTCGGCAACATCAGAGGATTCTTGATCCACTAATGTCGATTATTTATTTCAATCAGCATAATAGCATTTTATCAGGATATCATCAAAGTGTTGAAGCATCAAAATCTCGGCTGAACAATGGTTTCTGTCCGGTATCAGTGCGGAAGCCCCGGTTAGCATGATTTCATCACTCTCTCCATCTATTGCCGCAGCTTGGATTGCAGCAAACAAAGAACAGTGTCATACCTTCTTCACCTCTTGAGGTAGCCTGCATAACACAAGCTAATTTATCAAAAACTTAACACAGTTTTGGTAGTTGGTATAACTTGTAGACTTTTCAGGTTATTACAAATTAATATGCGCTATTTGAATTATTATTTAAGATAGAAGAAACTTTGATGGTTTTGCTCAAAAATGGAAACCGTTTCTAGAGTGGGATAGTTTTGATTGTTCGCTGTCCATTTTAACATGGAATTTTCGTCAAGTCTGCGGCAATGTTCTTGGTGCAATGCATAACTAGGCACAATTTTTTCACCGGAAATTTCTTACAAATTCACACTTACAAAATTTGAATATTGTCTGATGCGCATGATAATTATGGGGATGATTATAATAATGTTTACTTATGGGGGGTGTTTGGTTTCCCAAAAAATACTCCAAAAAATAGTTTTCTGGCTGGTTAAGTTTGTTCTTTCAGTTTGGTTCCTAGGAAAGGTAATTTTCCTAAAAATTTTTTTCCAGATTTCATAGAAAAGTCGTGTTTTTGGTTTTTTGAATATTTTATCCAAAAAAAAAAATTTGTGGAAAGGGTGTTTTTCATGGAAAAAATTTTCCCGCAAAATAGTTTTCCGCAATTCTCTAAGGAACCAAACACCCCCTTAGTGAATATTGTTCTAGAAATTCTCCTGGTGTGCTAGTAAGTTCATGATGCAGGTGACTGGACCTTTGCCCTTTAGCAGCTGCTAAAGAAGACAAAAAGCCAGCTACTTCATGAAATCAATGACCTCTTTCCATTTCAGCTTTACACATCAACTCGATTTAATCGTTCTTTTCTGTTTTTGTTATGTTTCATCTTAGGAAGCTGTGTTTCACCTCATTTTTTCTGTAGACCAGAAAATTGATGCTGATGAGAGATATTTCCAATCAAAAATGGACAGCACCAGTTGGTCAGTTGCCCCAATTCGAACAGTTCGGGAAAAGATTCTATATTTCCCTATTCCGTCCAATTTATGTCATGTTAAAGTCGTATAACATGCCAGACCAGGACAAATGAGACAAGAACATGGCACGCTGTATGAGACGAGATAAGATAAGATAGGAGGGAAGCAAAAACTGGACCTGGAAAAACACTGCTTCACCGTGGCCACACGAGGCACATCTTACGGACTTCGTACGAGGAAGTGTCGGGTCGCCTGCAACGTCCTGTAGCACTTGTGTGAACTCGCCAGCGGAGTGGTGCACCACATTTCTGTAGACACAGTTGTTGTCGGCAACCTCCTACACTCAGTAAGGTTCCTTTACGAACAAGTGAGTATCATTCATAAATTATGCAAAAAATAGTACTGAACCAGTACAAAGTATGCTGATCTATTTTGTACTTAGGAGAAATAGTATTTTTTGCCGTTGATAAGATACATCATAACTTTGTTATTATCTTTGGTGTAGCTTGTGATATATCTGCCGAAGCTGAAAACGTATTGAAGCTCTTTCAATGAAGCTATGAAATATTTTGAAGAAAAATGATCTGTGTTAATCTTATAGGGCTTTGCATTTCTCTTAATAATCCTGAATAAGGGAATGCCCACCAGTGACCTTTGACTCTTGATTTCACCATGATTAAATTGATTGGATATTCGCAGAATGCAAAGAACTTAAACAAATTTTTTTCTTTCTTCCCCACTTTTTTCTTTAGCAGTTAGTTTGAGGTGGAAAAGAAAGAAAATGGGATGAAGCTGTCATGAAATAAATTTCAATCCAATGAATCACATGGAAATTGAAGAACAAAGAAGTGATAAAATGCAAAAATGTAAGAAATCAAATTTGTGAAAGGATTTAATGAGGTGAAGCTGACAGCACATCTGTAATAGATCATACAAATTAGGTAGTGTGTGAAACCTGATGATCGCAATTGCGGCAAGCATAAAGAAGGACCTTCTGTTCCCTGTCTTCCTTTGGATACAGTATGTTATTGCTGCCCATACCCAAATCAAAAAGCAAAAAAGGGAAAAGGATAAATAATACCAAGTAAGAATTAGAAGAAAATGAATCCTTGGAAGAGATTATTTCACTCCCTGCAGTTCTTTAGCAGCATGCATACACAAATAGTTGAGATCTTACCATTCTCTGCAAAATTTCATAGTACTCATTGTTGCTTCTTGTTAGCTTCCTAACTGGAATTTGATGGATCCTTTCTTGCTTTCTCAGCTGATCTTCTCTCTTGTTACTGCTTGTGAGGGGTCCAACTCTTTTTCTATCTCTACACAAAGGTGTGATTCTCTCTCTCTCTCTCTCTCTCTCTCTCTCTCTCAATGGAGGTGGAATAGATGAGGAGAATTCTCTTTTGGCAAGGAGTGAGGAATAAAGAGCCTCCAACATCCCTTGTTGGCTGCAGAATTGACCTATGGAGAATCTTCCTGGAAAGATGCCTGTTGATTTAATTAAATCATGTGGGACTACTCTGTATGGGGACATCAGAAAATGATGGGTGCCTCTGGCATGTGACTTAGGGGACTGCTTCCTGACATAGCTATCTCCAGCAGAGCATTTGGCAATTTCAAATGTCTGAAGCAAACTTTTCAGCAAAACTCAAAGATTTGATTTTGAGATTGGGAAGCAAAAGCTCTTGTAGAACAACAGTAATGCTTTATCAAACAGCACTGCATCCTACAGCAAGGCTAGAGACGGTTTTACCAGGGTTCCTCCTTTGACGAGTTAGAGATAGGTAGCATGGAAATGTGAATCAATTAGAATTCGAATTTGAGATTTCGGATACCAACCACCAAGCCTTTGGCCATTTGTGCCGGGGACAGTCGGTGAGTTTATTTAATCGCGTTGTTGTGATTACTTGAAGCTCCTTTGGGATGGACAAGTGAGACTATTAAAATAGCTATTTTGGTTTATTAAATAATATTTGCCACTGAAAAGTCACAACCTAATCAATCTGAAGGTGTTGAATGCAATTTGAAAGTCATTCTACTAAAGAGAACCACTCTAATGCTGATTCATATATTTTATTTTGTGGAGAAATGAAAAATAGAAGGAAACTATCCCCACTTTGCTGATTCAATTTTTCTTCTTTTTTTTTTTCTTTTTAATTTGAGTAGTTATTTTGGTTAAAAGTCTTGTTAAATTTAATAGCTAATAATTTGTGTTAGTTTTATTTGCTGAAAAACGGTCCAAATTATTTTGTTTGATGAAATCACAGATGAATGTGATAAAATTTCCAAGTTATTATTTGAGTGAGATTGTCCAATTCAAACATCTTCAAAAACAGAAAAGATTAAAGTTGTAGGGTTCTCTAGACGATTTTACCATAATTTAGTTTTATTTTCTCGAAAATAATTTTCGTCAATCAAATTGGAAGTTTTATTAAAATTTTGTCAAATTTAATGATTTTAGCCACTTTTTACTAAATGAAATTTAAAAATGAATGGTTAGTCGCTAATGAACTGATTAAATTTAATAAAATTTTCAACTTAACAAATTAGAATAACTCAATAAAAAAAAAAAAGAAAAAGAAAAGTTGAGGGCATAGTTCTAACTTAACTGTGGCATTCAAAATACAAATAAGGGTGTAATGTGGGCCGGCACGGCCCACACTAGCCGGGCCGAAATTCGGGCCTTGCCGGGCCGGCGGTACTAAGTCTCTGGCCCAGCACGGCCCTTGGACCCGGACAGCACGGGCAGTGCCAAGCTGGGCTGTGCTCGGGACCGGCCTTTTAATTTTTTTTTTATTTTTAAAAAAAGATATGCAAAATTTAAAATATAAACAATAACTTATTTCTATTTAAATTAATGTTTTGATTAAAAAACTTTGAAATTTATAAAAACAATTATAAAATAACAAATATTTAAATTTTTTTAAAAAAATATATAATTTTTTATTCTTTTTTTGAAAAAAAAAAGAAGAATTGAGAGGACATTGTTTGGTTCGTTTGACCAAAAACTCTCCTCCCCCAAGGTTTGCGGAGGATAGCTCCTGGGGAGAAGGGCGAATTCAGACCCCCAAGGACAAGGCATGTTGCCTTGGGTCTCGAGGTTCGGGCTATGCTAGCACGGCCCAAGCGGGCCGTGTCATGCCGGGCTACGGGCCTCCTCTTGGTCTGGCATGGCTCAGTCCCGTTTCAGGCCGTGTCGTGCCGAGCCGTCGGGCCCAAGGGGAGAGGCCCAACACAGCCCGATAGTTCGGGCCGGGACGTGCTGTAGCCCGGCCCGCTCTAAATACGAACGACACCTGCCGCAAAAAACAATCACACATGCACGCATGCATTGCAAAGAAACAAAACAAGAAACTTCGAAAAAGGCGAGAAACAAGAAATCCTAGGCAAACTTCTTTTCTTTTCTTTTCTTTAATCTAAATAACAAAGTACTGTTGCTGAAACATATTCGAACCCCCGGAAAATATGAAGGCATTGAACAATAACATGTAAGCCAAAAAAAAGGCAAAAAACACAAAGAACTGGTGATGTTTCAAGTGTGACGAATCGATCGCTTTTGGACCACCATAATGTCTGTAGTATGAATAACTAGACATTCTTCGCGAAGCTACAAGAATTTACATCATTTTGAATTGAGATATTACATGTTGCAATGACCACTTGATACACAGAGCTGTTTCTCTTCTATTTATAGCAAATGAAATTCAGCCAAAATAAAAAAAAAAGCAAAATTTACAAGAAAATAAGCACAGGTTGGTGCTCCAATTAAAACTCAGGTCTAAAAAATGATGTGTACAAATCAAAAAGGCAAACGATATATGCTGCTGCCATTCCGGAATCCGGATGATCCCTCGCAGAAAACTGATGAAATTTGGGCAGCTTAATTGATCCATTCTTTTGTTTTCTCAAGCAATCAACTAACTTGCCAAACTGATAAGCAGCGAAGAGGGGAATCATCTGAAGTTTCTGAACAGATTCCTGCACCGACCGTCACTTCTAAAAACTCTTCCTTCTTTTACTGACTTCCCATTCTGACTCGCGGTTAGCTGCGGAAGAGCTCGAGGGTTCCGCGTCATCCGCAGGTGGTTTAGTTCTCTTAGCCTGCAGACTACAGCGGTCGTCATCATTATCACAGGTATTTGGGTCAGCATTTCCAGTAGATATACAAATTGATGAAAACATGCTCTATGTTTATGCAGTCGATTACACGGATGATAGGAGAGTCCAACATCAGCTTAACAAACCAAGTGCCTGTTTCAGATTGGCTTCTAGTTTGGCTTCTATGCTAAACGATGCATTTGGCTGGCACTTAGGCTGGGGCCTTTGGTGCAGAGGGTCACTAAAATGAGCTTTTGGACCCGAGAAGCTGTAGCTCGAATTTGAAACTTATGCTTCCTTTTGCAACATATTGTAGAGGAGACGCTAATAGATATGATAATTAATTAGTGCTCCTTCGAACTACTCTAGCCAAGCCAAACAGGCTTTGAGTGTTAAAAGTGTACCTTAGTGAACTGCTAAGTTACCAAGAGAAATGTGGTTCTAGTCTAGAAGATTATATTGAAAATAATCCACCATTACAAGCAATAGTATGTTTTCAAGAGAACGGATAGATTGTAACTACCTATAGTATACTCAAGTAAGTTATTAGGAAAAACATTAGATGTTTATGCATATGCCCATGGCAAAATCATCTGTTTACAAGTAAAGTGTAAACCGATCTAAAATCTGCGTTTTGTTTACCTGGCAAAACTAAACTATATTTTAAGCGGTATATATGAATATATATGTCAATAGATGATTATATATATATATATATATAGAGAGAGAGAGAGAGAGAGAAGCCTTGCCGAAACTAAACTTTGAACGTACTTCTCATCAACTTCTGTGGCATCAGGTTTGCTAGTCTCAGCAGTTTGATCTTGTTTCTGCGATTCAGATCTAGCACTGCCGCCTTCATCACTGAAAAGAGAAAGGGATATTAATTCTAAAACAATGATAAGATTAAAGCTCTATTATGTGCATAATACAAAAGGATAAACCTTTTGTCCTTGTTTTTCCGGACGTCTAATGTGTCACGGGTATCCTTTGGTTCAGATTTATGCGAGGACTGCAAAAGCATCATTATGTCAGCAAAACTATAGTTCCTCTTTGAATGTCAAAGTCATTTAGGTGCCACATTTCCTTTCTGATCTTTTGACTCTTAACATTTATGCTTGCTACCGAACTTGTAGGTAAATAAACAATACGTAACAACATAGCAGACCTTACCTGAACTTGTAGGGCACTTTGAAAGAAGTACATTAAATGTAATCCTTTCTATACTACCTGATTTTATAATGTGTTTCCTGTAATTACCTCTCTGTTAGGAAAAGTTAGACCTCGTTTGGTACTGTTTTCATTTTCTTTATCCCTTTTTAACTCAAATTCATGACTGGATGCGCTGGTGGATGGCAGATTGTTTACAACTTACAAATGGAAGCGGTTTGTTTGGCAACAAAAAAAGAAACTCCCTAGTACATCTTTTTAGCTTCTTTGTTTTCTTAAATAAGACAAATTACACACCATTCGTCATCTAGCCGCAGCGCATCGCTAGCTGATGAACAATAACAATAATGTAGAAGACCATCCACCAGCGCATTCAATGGCATAGATGTATAAGAAAGCCAAAAAAAATGTAGAGGTACAAAACAAGTCAACTTTTTTGAGAGAAACTTCCGCAACCTAGCCGGAAAAAAATATATTTACCTGAAAGAATAATCCATAATTTTTTCACAGAAACAGTTAATGAGTTAAGTTCTAATGTAACATCACAGAACTTTCTGAAATCAAAAGTTATGAAGGTTCAATGGTAAAACCAAAATTTCGAAAGTCAAGGTTCATTTCATATCACAACAGAGTTCAGGTAAGTTCACCATTTCATTTTTGAAAAATATTAGATCGAATTATAGGAAGAGATTCCACCTCCGCGTGTTTGTCAAGTAAGGCCCGAATAGTTCCCAAATGTTCGAACTTCACCAGTTGCACCCAAAATCTATCAACTAGATATGCAAATAACACTTCGATGTCCTCCTGCGTAAGTTAGGATAGTTTGAGGTATAACAGAAATCTCAAAAGCAGTAGAATACTTGCATGCGTAACAATATTACCTTGCAAATATACTCCAGCAGTTCAAGAACTCCGGAACGCAGCATATTATCACGATTACCATTTTCAGTAAAAACATCAATGACTGGCTTCAAAAGATTGTGGCATGCGATATGTTGAAGAAGAAGCTCATCCTAAAGAACGAAACCAGATCACTTCATTAGCCAGTATATGTATGTGCATGTATATAGTGCAAAATCTCCTATTCATATATATAGTACTGAATTAGTTGAGTAGTCATCCAATTAATATGGGGTTAGTTGATTTCTTTCAGCAAAGTTGTTTCAAAGAAGTCATCGTAAGTATAAGGATATACATGCAAGAATTTAACTATTCAAAGATGCACGAAATTCAGATTTTACGCAGTTACAAAATCTAACTAGACAATGTGTGTTCGTACCTATGCAAATATCTCTAAAATTTATGCATCTCAATGATAGCCCAGTGAACCGAAGAAACATAACTATGGGCTTAAAAATGAGAACAATCATTACAAAATTAGATAAGATAGTAAAAAATGCTCTTTCATATTATAAGGGATTATTATGTGTTGAACAAGAGAATATCTTGAGTAGATAGATTTCAAGATCATTATTGAATATCTTCCAAAAGTCGATTGATCTGGAATGATAATCTTCTGAACAAAGTAAAAAATACAATAAATCAGATAATACCACAGCTATTTTATCAATACAAGCAAATTTATCAGGAAACAGGGAAGAATGTACTGATCATCCAAATCTAACAAGTGCAAAACAAAAATACTTACATCTGCACAACTGGAGATTATAGTCCGTACAAACCGAACAGCTGCCACAACAAGAAACCTTTCTCTTCTTCGAGTTAGATATAAGATCTTTTTGATGACGTCACTCAAATAAAAGTAGAAGCTACAAAACAGAAGTTGTACGCACATTTGAGAATGTACAAGAAAACTATCACAAATAGCATAGCAAAATGAACAAGTCATTATTAGAGAAAAAAACCACCTTATCTCATTGAAATGATGAATCACGCAAAAACGAAGCAGCTCGCATATGTTCAATAAACTTTCGGGCTTATATGCGGCATCAGATTCAGCTCTGCGAGAACCATTCTTTGGAGGACAGCATAATTCTATAACATCCATCAACTCGTCCAAATATCCTTCACAGAAAATGTGCATAATTCTATCTTGCTGCAAGAAATTTAGGAATTAGAAATATTAACTTAAGAAGGTAGGGTTGTGTAAACTAACCATGAAGTGACTTCGCTAACTTCTAGTTGGCTTATTCAGCAGGGGGTAAAACAGGAAAAGGAAACAATAAAGTCAATCCAATTACAAGGCATTCGAAGCAAAAGAATTCATCCTCAAATCCAATTTCTTTGATTTCATTGAAACAGTATCGGACTATCAGCTGAAATCCATGTTGACTGGTCGATAAACAGTGCTAATAATGATATTGTAGTACTAAATCAGAGAGATATTAACTTAAGAAGGCTTGCATAAACTTAAGTACCTGCAATGTGGGCATATCTTTTGAATCCAACAATCGTTGAAGAATTTCAAGAAATTCATTATGAATGTCACATCCCAAGCCAGTTATCAAACCTTTAACCTTGCACAGAAGATACAAACAGATCCATTTATGTCAACAGAGAACAATTCTCAAGTAGATAGAGATGCTAGAGAAGGCACCCAAATAAAAAAAATGAAATGTACAGGCTTAACATGTCAAGGTGTACCACAAGCCTTACAACTTTATTTAGTAATTATATTGGAACAACAACTCTTACTTTTCAGCTTTTTTTATGCCAATATGGTTCTAATTTCTAAATGCTAAACTCTATGCAATCAACTGTACTTGAAGTCCACAGCAGTGATCTGCTCACAGGGATGCCCAACAATTCATTCCTTGTTCTCTATGATTCATTATCATGATAGTTGACTAATTTAACATAGTTGTCAACTTAAATATGCTCTTCAAATCCTTTTGTACACAAAATTACTTCAGGTAAAAACTCCCTAGTAAAATTCCACTTATATGAGCAGCTTCCTCTTGAGAAAGCTATGCATACAAGTTGAATTTATTATAACAAGTTTTCAAAGTAAGGCATTTGGCACATATATAAGAACTTAAGTATTTACAAGTACACATAGTTACAAATTTTGCATTTTGATGTATGCCCTTCAAATACTTTTTAAGTTCTTATATATATGTGAAATGCCATCTTTTGAAAACTTTTCAAATAAAATTCAACTTATATGCATAGCTTTTGCTCGAGAAGCTATTCTGATAGTCGAATCGATATAAACATAAGAAAACAACTGTTGAGGCTACACGAGCAGCTCTATTGTCTACAGCACTTCCGCAGAAGTTCTAGACATCGCAGAATCTATGACAAACATCACAATAAAGTATCAACTAATGAGTAATGTCCCTTTCTACATCCTAACGGCTTCCAACAGTCGGATCTGCTAACAACAACATAGTATATCAATATACACACATGCAAAAAAAAATTTAAAAAAATTCTAGTAAATATCAAGTCCATAAGTTTGATAACAAAAGAATTTGTTATACTTCAGAACCAAATACCTGTAAAGTTGCTTACCAAAAGCCCAAGGAAAGTGTCATCCTGAATAACATAAGACCTGAGAGTGCTAGGAATGATATCAAGGAAACAGAAAAGAATTTTTATCCTGAATTTCAGATAGGAAACCAAGTTAGAAAGACAGATAAAAATAACAAAGGCCGATTGATACGAAGTTTCCACAAAAAGTTAAACTGCTCTATCTAATGACCAAAAAAGAGTTTACCCCGCCGACACAAGCTTTTTGTTATGACTCCGCAACACATTAGCAGTGATATCAATAACACCTTTCGCAGCAAGATCCCTGTTGGATATCACTAGTTCATAGATAATTACAGGCTTCTAAAAGGGAAAAATAGTGAAAAGCATATGTGACCGAAAGTTTCATACTTTTTTCCCCCTAAGATAGTCTCTTAAGACTCCCACAAGTTGTTTGGTTAATTGGAAATTTTATAAGTAGGTTATTTGGTGATTAAGAGGCAACAAATGAACTTTTTCCCCCAAAAATAATAGTTAGGGTAAAAGGAAACCAAAAGCAAAACAAAGCAAAAGAAGAACATGAATAGCCCACCGAAGTAGATTGACTTGTTCCATAAGTGACAAATATTTACAGAGAGAGCAAAACTCATGCAAGAATAGTACCTGCTCACGGATGACATAGACATGGAATCAGTGCCTCTTTTCAAAATTGGACAAAAGATAAAAAAGAAAAAAAAAACCACATAATAACAGTATGGCAAACTGATTTATTTGAAAGAAAAAGGAAGGCATAACCATATAGTAAGTAGCAGCTTATATAATCTACTCATGAAAACTGTCCATCTTGTAGCATGTGATAAATGTGCCTTTCACCCTTTCTCTTCATTTCTTTTCCTCTTTTTCTTTCTTTTCTCTTCATTTGTGGCCAAATTCCCGCAATTTTTAGGACAAAATAACTGCTGCTTTTTTTTGTTGTTTTTATGCCATATCCTTTTATATATACTGGATCTGCAGCTCATTTGTCGCATACACAACCACGGCCCTTGTTTCAACTACCATCCCATATTTTCTGCAGCTTATATGCAGTAAATTCTGAAGCAACTGAAAGAAACGTCGGCAGTCTCTGATAGTCGTTGACCGCTCATATACTACTGGGTTGAGTTATTTGCTCCTGTTTCCTATAAGATTGGCCTTTAAATTTTCACCAAACATTAAATGACCTGATTTTGAATCCAATGAATTGACAAAACCATTCGCTCATTTTCTTTGCTTCAGTTTGGTTTCAAACGAGTTGGATTTTGAATTTTTCTTTCTTTGTCGCTTGTGTTTGATGTTGGAATTTCACAGAATGAATGAAGCCTTTTGGAATGTCCTTGGGTAAGATATATTTTGCTTCCTAAATAATTATTGGTTCTTGGATTGATTTTGGTTATTTCCAAATTCCAAGTTCAATTTAATTCCACATCATGTTTTTGGCTATGCATCTTAAATAGCAATATTGTAATGATTAGTAGCAGAAATGGTGGCTACCCAGATCAGTCTAATTAAGTTACATCCGTAAATCCACAATTACATTCGTGAATCTACAAAAGAACAGAGAATTATGATAATGATAGCCAATTAGAGGGAGAGAAACTTCAAATTAAAACAAACACACATATAAGAAGTGGCATATAAGAAGAATGTAGTTATACCAAATCCTTTTTTGACTCCGCAGAGGTGTTGTCAGATCTCATCTTATTGACTAATTCTTGCAAAAAAGAATCATTATCTTTGAGCAATGAAATGACCTACAAGAGAATTAGATACCACTGATAGTAACGAATATAGTGGAATAATTCATAACTTAAAATCATAAGTGAATTTTGCGATACTTACAAGAGCATTATTTGTGTTAAGTATGGTTTCAAGAGTTACTTTTGTAGCCTGGTCCAATACTCCCGGTAAAATATCATCCTAAATTAGTTGCAACAATAGTAAATACCAAAATATAACAAGGAAAGCGGGAAAAAACAAAGGAAAAAGTAAAACTAAACAATACATTAGGAAAGCTGACCTTCAGATAACCAATCATGTAAGATCGATGTAATTTTGACAATATTTCAGCATTTTCTACATGAATGGCCTGCAAGACAATTGAGTTTTAAGACCCCTCCCACCCCCCCACCCCAAGAAAAATGATAAGCGGATAACATAATACAGTCAATCCACCTCCTTAAAAACCACTTTCTCTTTGAGAAAAGTACGATGCTGCCGCACTTGGGAAACGTCTGGATCATCTGCACAAAGAAAAACTTGGGATGAACCACAAATTTAATCTCTAAAGATTGACTATTGTTCTTAGAGTTTCACTTGTAATAATTCGGCCCTAAAGTGTGACCTTAGGCACATTTAATATAGGGTTAAAAGGGGTGATACGTTACTCCGGTAAACTTTAATTTCATATCACTTGTGTTTGGTGCCTGGGTGAACTTTTAAGGAAAGTGAAAATTTTCAACTCCTATTACCCTCCAATAATGGATGTTTTTTAACATAGAGGAATTTGGCTAAAAAGAGGTTAAAGAAGATAAAAAATATGATATATATATATAGGTGAGAAACTTTTGACCTTTCTTGCATCGTTCTTCCATTTTTTTCTCACTCTCTCTCTCTTTATTGCTCCTTTTACTCTGTCTCATCCCTTCTTTCATTCTCTCCTCTCTCTTTGCTTCCTCCCTCCCAACTATCTCTCACTTTTCTTCCTTCATTGTCTCTCTTTTTATTCTGTCTTTACTTTCTCTCATCATTTTCTCATTTTCTCTCCCTTTATTCTCTTCTCGAATTCTCTCTCATACCTCTACTTTATCTCTCTCTCTCTCTCTTTTTTGCCTCCTTTCACTTTCTTTCTCTATTCCTTTTCTCTCTTTATTCTCCCCTCACTTTCATTCTACACTCTCTCATTCCTTTCTCTCTCCTTGTTTAATCTCCTTTTATTCTTTTTCCTTCCTTTCTCTCCCTTCATTCTCTCTCCTCATTTTCTCTCTTCACTTTCTCTCTCATCCTTCTGCCTTTCTTTTCTCTTTTCTTGATTTCTCTCTCCTTATTTTCTCGCTTCACTTTCTTCTCATCCATTTCTCCTTTCTCTCTCCTTTCTTTCTCTCTTTTCTTCTTTCATTTATGACGTAACTAGATATTAGTAAAGAAAACCTTTTTTTTTATAGGAGTAGCATTTATTTCAGAAAATATTCCTGCAACTTTTAAACCCATACGAAACTAATTCTATCCTAAAAATTTCAATTTCATTCTCAACATCTGACCTTAGTTTAATTTTCTACCTAAAGTTTAATTCTAGTACTAATTTTATCCTCTTAGTTTCAATTTTAGTAATGGACAATCCAACAAAGATGGCAATGTGGCACTTATTGGATGGTAAATTGACAGAAAGACCTAATTATTATGTAGAATAAACTTTACAGACTAAATTGTGATAATTAAAACTACAAGGACAAATTGAAATCTAGACCAAACTTCAAGGACAATAATTGGTAATATGATTATAAATCACTTTGCTTTGTTGTTTGATTTACAAAGGTAGCTCTCATGAGTATGAAATTGAGGATATATTGACATCGGTATAAACGTTCACATTGTACTCTTTGGCAATCCAACTACTTAATACAATTAATGATAAAAAAAAACAACATTTAGCACTAATAAATGCCAAATAAGTAGCAACAGAGGAAATTGACCTACATTCAAGAGTACCAATAATATCCAAAATGAACTTATCAGATAAAATTCCATCAAAGATCTCCGAGCTATTTAGCAAAACTGCAAATAATCCACAAAAAAAAAATGTTAGCTAACTTACTGAAAGACATGTATTAAAAGCAAATAAAAATAAGTACTTACTGATCGCCTTGACTAGTTTAAAAATCATGTGAAGGCCATCCATGTTTTGTGATTCTTCACAGACTCTAAACAAGTTTACTAGCTTTTGGAAAAATTCTGACTGGACCAAATAATAAGAGAGAAAGAAGAATGAATCTTAGTAAGAAGAGCATATTAAACATATTACTAATTCAAGCCAAACATACAGTGGTGTTAGAAATTAGAATAGCTTTTTGTGCGAATCTTAATTAAATTCTAAGCTGTTAAATATAAAAATATATAAATACCGTTCTCTAACAGCTTAAGCTTTTAGAGTACAACGATTGTTTCACATGGTATCAGAGCGGAAGGTTCTGAGTTTGAGTCACGCCAGACTCCTAGCATTATTAATTTCCTCCCATTTAATTCAAGTCCACATCATGGGCCTTGCAAAAAGTCTTGAGCCCAGACGTTAAGGAAAATGTTAAATATAAAAATACGTAAACATCGTTCCCTAACAGCTTAAACTTTTAGAGTACAACGGTTGTTTCACATAATCTAAAAGTAAGAAAAGATCATTGCACCTACCGACCATGTTGTCCACAGTACATATACTCTCTGTTACATCTCTTCCAATTATATTATATTGGTATCACAAGGTATAGAAAATTGAGACTAGTAAGATCTTTAATAGCAGACGCCATGCAACTTTGGTTCATATAATCTCATTATGTCACTCTTTCCCTTTCTTTTCTAGATAAATGATATCTTTTTTTTTTTACAAATTTGATGATATTTTTCTCAATTTTTTTTTGCAAATGTAACCTGCCAAAAGCAAAAAGGTCCTAAAACAGTGGCACAACCATAAGTTTGATTGCACCAAACCTCATGAAGTGTCTCTATTTTTTTCTCTTTTTCCCATTAAGCAAACAACCAGCCAATTAACACACTTTTATCAAAGATGACACCAAATAGTTTATTATCATGCTATTAGTATATGATTCATTTTAAAACTTTTAAGTATCATCATGAAATTCTTTTCTGCCCTTAAGTGTGTGGTTTTATCACCATTAACAGCCACGGGGAATCTAAAATTCTTTCACGCAAAAGAACTAATAGATTTGCAAAGGACGCCACAAAAGACCACAAATATCAAAATGCATCCAGATATTATTACTGATTCAAAGAAGAAAGAAAATTAACTGCTATAGACTACTTTTAAATTGATCATTTCATAATCCATAACTGTTACTAAGAAAGATTAGCAGAAAACTTACATCTTTTAGCAGAAATTCTGGCACAAATGTTCGATCCTTATCGTCGCACTCGAGTATATTCTGCAAAACATATCCAACCAAATCAGGGTATTTAAATTTGCAGGCCCATGTAATAAAAGAATATAAGGTAGACATAGATTCTTTCAAAAGACAAATCCTGCCTACTGTTATGGCAGTTGCACTAAAATATTTAAAATATAGACGTGAAGCTGGAACGAGTAAGTGGCATATGTAATTTTTACAAGATATTGGTAGCATCTGTCTCCTTCTAGTGGTCTTATCGATCTATAAAACAAGAAACCATCAGTAGTGCCACTAATTAAAAGAATCAAATGTTTCTTAGGGTCTTGAGTAAGCAAATTGTGGAAAGATAGACCCAGAAAAAGGCCATGAAAATGGAAGTATCATAACACATGCACCATGCAAGTTCTATCACAAAAAAGTCCAGCATACATATGGATCCAAATTGAAGGAAAATTAATTGCGAAAATTTTGAAAGAAAAAAATAATATTGCAAAAGATAATAAGCATCGTCTTCATTAGTGAAGAGAGAGAACCATAATGTAACATAGAATAATAAAAATAATAAGCATTGCTTCCCTTAGTGAAGAGATAGAGAAAAAAATATAATATAGAATAATAAAATGCCATGTGGTTGTGCAAGATGCTCTGCTATGAACTAAAGGAACAGATACACAACACCAATGCTTATCACCTAGATCATACATACCTTCAAGATTAAAGGAAGAGTGGATAACTCAAGAGGTGGAAACTCACTAACTTGATCATTCTCAGAAGGAAATGACTCATCTGAAAGATAATTCAATGGTGGTTATGTGATGCAGTACTTTAAGATGGATTATGATGAGGGAGAGGTTTATTACCACTAGATGATACTGTTGTCGTAGCATTTTGGGATCCTTTTACTCGACGAGAATAAACCATCATACCAACTGAAGAAGGTCATTTACAAATGATATAATTGGAACTAATCAATATATATGTATTCCGATTGCCTAGTAAATTACGTCCCGAACTATTTGACAATTTTCCCAGTACCAACTGAGAATATTACCAAACGGAAGGGGTTAACTATGTAGCACTTTAAGATTGATTATGATAGAGAAAAGGTTAGTTACCACGTGACTGTGATGTAGTCGCTTCTTGAGGTCCCTTCACTGGATGACTATCAATCTCAACACCAACTGAAGAAGGTCATATACGAGTAGTGTAACCAAGAGATGATCGGCAAATATGTATACCCATTACCCAGTAACTTACTTCCCAGTCTAGTAGATATATCATTCCGTACTTTTTGGATATTTTCCCTACACAATCCAATATATATGAACAAATACATCCATAAGAATTACCACTAAAGCACATAAAACCGCCACTATGACAAGAAGTGGTGAATAGAAAACCATATGGAGGAGCATGCGCTGGCCACTGGAAAGTCCAATACCAACTCGGTAGCTGAGTCTGGATCTTTCCATGAGATAATGTTGTCTGTTAAATAGGGCAAAACAAAGTAAACATTTTATCTATAGAGTTCATTAATTAATTAATACAATATTTTGAGAAAATAATGGTGTAGCAGGTTCATCACACCTTGTCTTTCATATGCACAGTTATAGGATATACGATGAACAAGTATTGTAGTATTATCCTCTTCATCAATAACAATCAAACCAAGATCCTTTGACCTCTGAAAACCAGTTTATATGAAGATTTATAAGCTCTAAGAAAGAAAAATGAAGGTTTTCTTCCTCCAAAGTCCCTACAAAAAGGAATGAATAACAGAATAGATGTAAAGCGTGAGAACTGTAGGATAAGAAACACACTTTGTGGCATTCACACTAATCATAATTTCTTTTATGGTGCTAATCAAGCTCATTGACATCTAAGAGATTAATAGAATCACAAAATGCACAAGGATACAGAACAGGAACTATTTAATGCTTCAGCATTGAGGAAAATGGAGATCCATTCCAACTGTACCTAAAAATGATTATTGCTAGAATCAAGCTTTGATTCCACATGTACATAAAAATGCTTATTGCTAGAATCAAGCTTTGGTAATGAGATGCTTACTTACATGGTATCCAAAGTGTATGAATTACACACTAGAAAACTTGGACAACAATTCAGGCCCGTTAAGTAGTTGAAACAAATAGATTGTTCACATAGTGAAGTTCAACTTCTCATACTTCAGATGGTGATTTGCAATTCAAGCAAAGTGTGGGGTTGTCTGGGGCTTTTTCCCCATAGAAGTACATATAATAACCTAGTGCAAAAAAGATGGCAGGTAATCCAACTGAATAATTATCTATAGGAATTTCTGGTGAGCAGTTGATAGCAAGAAGAGATTTGACAAATGTGTATATAATCTGTAAGGTCACTCGGCACAATTCAATAAGAAGATACATGACCTAATGGCAATGAGTAAATGTATTATCACCAAAAATGTGTTATTATTTCTCCTGCAAGAAAAAGGACAGAATATACTTCAGAATTGAAATCGCATGAAAATAATGTTACAGTAATAAGATGTGGTTCCATTCCAGTATGATGAAATTTTTGAATTTTCATATGATAGACATCAAGATCTTACCATGGATTTTTGAGCCTTTGCAATCTTGTATGAATTACATTTTGTGGCAATATTTAACAATCTCAAAAAACAGATGGCTACATGTTCACGTAACCTTTATTCTTTAGCTATAAAGATTTGAGGATAATCAAGGTGCCCAGCAAGCTTATAAAGCAATGAACTATACTATCTGGGCATATGAACATGCTACACACGTGCTAGTTTTCTGAAAAAGGTTGATTTAAACAGCAAACTAAAGCCCACTGACAATTTTGGATTAGATAAATTATTTGGATCTAGTATAAATAGAAAATATTTTTATTTACTATTGGTTAAACTAAACCATATTAGATTAGATTATGTAGCTCACTTCAATCTGATGTTACTTTCTAAACAATGTTGATTAAAATCGAAAAATTTAAAGGCCCTTGGGCAATTTTAGGTTAGATTAGTTTAAGTTGGACAAATTAACTAAATAATTATATGCTTTACTAGTAGATACTTTTGATTCATAAGAAGCTCGGCTTTTAAAGATTGTCATGTTAGTGTTGCTTCAAGTGGTGAACCACCAGGAACAGGGACAATACTTTTGTATAATATAAGTATTAAAACAGATACTCTACATTCCAAAATCACAAGTTTTCTAAATAAAACCAGCATAGTTCTTGATTTTTTACATCATTAACAATTTAGATTTATCTGCATTTCAAGTCATAAGTAAATTGCTGATATTAAGATTTCGTAAAATAATCTTCACAAAATTTCTGAAAAATTAAGCAGCACCACTGACAACTTAACAGTACAAAATGTTTAAAAGAAACAGATAACTTTCTTTGATGAGTGCTAAGGTGGAAGATCCATAAAGATAGAAGATAAGAAGTGCCTACAATTTCAATATAACTACAGAGATAACAGTAAAGAAAGCTTGACCTCAAGATTTTCCATAAAAACATGTCCCGATCCCTGTTCATTCCTTTTGCCGTCCTTTGTGGTGCAGTATACCTTCACTTGCTGGAACAATATTCAAATAGGTCAACAATTACATGAATTGCCTGCATAAACAACTGCAATGCTGCAGCTGTACACTCCACCGAAGACACATTAAAGAATGCATGTAAATACAGTATATCTAAGATTCAAGAAAAAGGAATGCTGTAAGCAGAAATTAAAAGTATGCGGTGTTACTAATTCCCTTCCAGAAATGCATGTCCTGTTCTACATTCTACTAATTGTTTTTATAATTAATTTTATAAGTTTATTTTAGTTGATTCATTTTCTCTGTTTCCCCAGGAAAGGTGGTCGATTGGGTAATCATGTGACTCATTGAGCGGTAAATATTCTACTCAAATTGACAACTTGATAACTGTTCTTTTATTTTCTTGCATTGTGAAAATGCTACATTTTGTATATTTGTGTCACAGAAACCATTTCTATGCTAATGAAGTCGAAGATTGATGTGTTTAAAGTTTAATCTATAAAGAACAACAGTCACACACAAAACCCCAAAAAATAAATAAATGTAAGTATTAAATTCATTAAAACTGATGATTGAATAAAACACAATAACTAAACATCCACCAACAACCTCAGCTCCTTTCCATGCCCTCACTTCTACTGCTATGTCAGGAAACATCTCAAAACTCCAAACACATAAATCAACAACATCCGATTATGAATCCAAGAACAACGTGGATCTAACAATTTAGATTCTGCAGGCGATCTCAGCTACATTTCATGTGATCGCCTCTACAGCTAGGTCAACGAAACATCTAAGAATCTCTTGAATCACAAAGCGGGATAGTAATGGCTTCAAAATTTAGCCAAAACTCCCAATAAATGAGAGCGATAAACCCTAGGAGGATTCAAAAGAAGCGCAAAGAACACAAGAAAGAAATTGACCGGCATGTAAGTGAGGGGAGAAATCGAGTCCTTCTTCCGATCGCCCATCGAGCTCCGCGTTCTAATCGACAAAAAAAAAAAAAAAAAGAAAAAAAATTAAGGGAAAAAAAAGCTTTTTTGATCGAGGAATTCAAAAACCCTAGATGGTTTCTAGGGTTTTTGCGAGGGATTTGCGCGGGAAAATGGAAGGGTCTCTCTCTGTGAACGAGGAGGGGCAAATATAGGGGCTCGGAGTTTGTTTTATTTACGAGATTGACCTTGTGGTTACAAAAGTGCGTGTTGCACGTGCGGTGCACGTGAGAGTTTTATAGCACGGGTTAAGTATTTGCACATTGTTTCCTAACGGTTTCCTATTTTTCATTTTGGTGCCTACCCTTTTTTTTTTTTTTTTTTTTGCTGCTTGGTCCCTAATCTTTACATTTGTTTCAGTTAGATCCCAATTGTTTAAATCCTCGGTAGTTTTGACAGAATAAGTCATATCGATTATCAACTCCAATAAAATAAACTAAATTCTTACCCACCATTTGATTCTGGGTTAAATAAAAATTTGTTATTTCAGGAATAGAGTTGAGTTCAGAGTTAAGATGGAGTTAGAGTAATTTTGTATTTGGTTAAGAATTGGATTTAGTCCAGATATAGATAAAATAATATTTGGTTGGAGTAGGTGGGATAAGAAGGATAGTGGGTAAAATAGTATTTTGTTTGGTTGGAGCAGTGGGGTTAGCTAACCCCACCCCCTAAATTAGGTGTTTGGGAATAACTTCGAGGTTAAGGAGTTATTCCACCCCTTAACCCCGAACCAAACAAGTGCTTATAAAAATTTGTAAAGGTAACCAGGACGGCGATCCAGCTTAATGAATCAGACTAGGTCAAGCCTACCACAAGGACGGCGACCGGCTTAACGAATTGGATCAAGGTCAAACCTATCATGAGAACGACGACCCGGCTTAATAAATCAGACTGGGTTCAAGTCTATCACGAAAACGGCAACCCGATTTAATAAACCAAACTTAGGTCGAGTCTATCACGAAGATAGCGACCCGATTTAATTAATTGAACTCAGATCAAGTTTATCACGAAAATAGCGATCTGGTTTATCGAACTGAACTCGGGTCAAGCCTATCACGAAAATGGCGATCCGATTTAATTAAAGCTTTTATTTGGCTCGAGTTGAGCTCAGCTCCTCCATTAAGATTTCGAGCTATATCGAGTTAAACACGAGCGAGTTGACACTGATTCAACTCATTTATTAAACGAACGACCGATTCAACTATCTCGAACTTACTTCGAGGCCAGCAAGTACTAATCCACACTCTCACTGGACTTTTTTCCAAAATGATCCTATAATTTTTTTTTTAAAGACGGTGAATAATTTATTTTCTTCGTAAAGTCTAATTTTCCACTAAAGTGGTGAATTATTCACTTTTTTTTATTTTTTTACTTTTTTATATCTCACATATAATTCTAATAATTACATATAATCTTAACAATCTAAAAATTATAATATAATAATCTATCAATTCAATCCTAATAATCAAATAAAAATTATAATAATCCACGTATAATCCTAACAATTTTATTTTTTTTTTAATTTTTCATATAATCTATATAAAATTCGAACCATGGTAGATTGTAAATATAAATTTGACGGTATTAGTTTGCAAATTATAAAATTTTAAAGGATTATGTTGTAAAACAGCCCCTTCCACACGGCTATCCATTTCCACCGGTTTGTCCAGCTCACCTACCTAAATTTCGTTATTACATTATATTTTTATTTTATAATTATAATTATAATAAAAAATATATTAATATTTAATATTTATATTATATAATATTAATTATAAATATAAATACTAGTAGCTGTTGAACGGCCACGTCATCTCCTCTTTCCCTTCGTCTCCTCCGTTTCAAACGTTTTCTCCTCTCTCTCTCTCTCTCTCTCTCTCTCTCTCTCTCTCTCTCTCTCTCTATATATATATATATATANAGTCTATCACGTAAACAGCAACCCGATTTAATAAACCAAACTTAGGTCGAGTCTATCACGAAGATGGCGACCCGATTTAATTAATTGAACTCATATCAAGTTTATCACGAAAATAGCGATCTAGTTTATCGAACTGAACTCGAGTCAAGCCTATTACGAAAATGACGATCCGATTTAATTAAAGCTTTTTATTTGGCTCGAGTTGAGTTCAGCTCCTCCATTAAGATTTCGAGCTATATCGAGTTAAACACGAGCGAGTTGACACTGATTCAACTCATTTATTAAACGAACGACCGATCCAACTATCTCGAACTTACTTCGAGGCCAGCAAGTACTACTCCACACTCTTACCAGACTTTTTTCCAAAATGATCCTATAATTTTTTTTTTAAAGACAATGAATAATTCATTTTCTTCATAAAGTCTAATTTTCCACTAAAGTGGTGAATAATTATTCACCGTTTTTTATTTTTTTACTTTTTTATATCTCACATATAATTCTAATAATTACATATAATCTTAACAATCTAAAAATTATAATATAATAATCTATCCATTCAATCCTAATAATCAAATAAGAATTATAATAATCCACGTATAATCCTAACAATTTTTTTTTTATTTTTCATATAATCTATATAAAATTCTAACCAGGGTAGATTGTAAATATAAATTTGACGGGATTATTTTGCAAATTATAAAACTTTAAAGGATTATGTTGTAAAACAGCCCCTTCCACACGGCTATCCATTTCCACCGGTTTGTCCAGCTCACCTACCTAAATTTCGTTATTACATTATATTTTTATTTTATAATTATAATTATAAAAAAAATATATTAGTATTTAATATTTATATTAATATTATATAATATTAATTATAAATATAAATACTAGTAGCTGTTGAACGGCCACGTCATCTCCTCTTTCCCTTCGTCTCCTCCGTTTCAAACGTTTTCTCCTCTCTCTCTCTCTCTCTCTCTCTCTCTCTCTCTCTCTCTCTCTCGTGGGGTTTCCTCTCTAGCCCCTTTCCCTCTCTCTCTCTAGGGCGACGAATCGATCTCCGACGAGGAGAAAGGGGGCTGCGATCGCCGGATCCGATCGGCTCCGGCGAGGACCCGGCGAGATCCGATCGTCGCCTCGAGGGATCCTCTTTTTGGGGAAGCGATGTTCCTGGTCGATTGGTTCTACGGCGTCCTCGCCTCGCTAGGGTTGTGGCAAAAGGAGGCGAAGATCTTGTTCCTAGGGCTCGATAATGCGGGGAAGACGACGCTGCTTCACATGCTCAAAGATGAGGTCTCTGATCCCTTCTTTATCTTCTCGCTGCTTTTAATTGTTAAATATTACCTCTAAGTTCCTGTGAAATTCTTGTTTAGCCTTTAGTTTTGATCATTTTGAGGTAAAATTGTACAGGGTCCCCTTCAATTATAGGCCATTTTTAAGTAGAACCCCCCAACTTTGTTTCTTTTGATTGAGGGCCCCCTCAGATTTTAATTGTTTTGATTGTTGAATTTGAGATTTCGTTTAATTAATAGCTTATTTAGCTATTGATCATGAATTAGTAAAAAACAAAAATTCAAATTTTCTTGAGCTGAAAACTGAAAATGTAGGTTAGAGCATGAAATTTGATAGAATCAGTGATTAATTTAGAGAAGTTCTCAATTAATTGACTGAAACAATTCTATTCTCAAGAAATGAAAGTTGAGGGGTTGCGCCAAAAAAAGAGTTCAGAGACCTATTTCAAGATGGTCTATGATTGAGAGCATTTCCGCACATATTTTTACCTTATGTTAATTTACAACACGCCATATAATGTTGGTTCAAAATATTGGTCTTTGTCTTCGGGCAGAGGTTGGTTCAGCACCAGCCGACACAGTACCCAACGTCGGAGGAGCTGAGCATTGGGAAGATAAAATTTAAGGCGTTTGATTTGGGAGGCCATCAGATCGCTCGGCGTGTATGGAAGGATTACTATGCCAAGGTCTCACCTTTCTTTAGTGACATTTTTATCATTTCACTTGTAGTTGTTAGTTATGCAATCAGTACATGACTTTTTTTTTAGTTGTTTATTAAATGATAAGTGTTATACCCTCTCTGCGTTTGCTCGTTTCTTTCTGTTAATGGCGAATTTATCTTTGGGTCTACATTATTTCGCATGCTGAGTACATATTCTGGGACATTAGTTGAGATGGGATGTGAAATCTTACGCGTTACATCGGAATACGACACAATGCTTTGTTATTTTAGCAACTAAAAAATGAATTGCTGACAGAGTTTTCATCCATAGTTTAATTGTTGACGNCGTCTTTTCCTGTTGATTCCATCTTTTGAAATGAGCATATTATAATCTGGACGTTTTTTTTTGTCAGTTCTTTTGGCGGATTAATTTCTTCGTAGCTGTGAAAAATTACCTAATGAGAATTTTCCATTTTTCACTCAATGGGACCTAACCAACTTACTTTCGGAACCTGGTTCCTTTTTGCTTTTCTCTTCTTTATTACGTTGGTTCAGCATGTATATTCCTTTCTTTTATTCGCTCATCTACTTATACAGTTTTGCTGACATATGCATACAGTGTTGTTCATGAAATTTCAAAATGATGCATGCTTCGCTTGAAACAATTCTGTCACGTTCAGGTTGACGCAGTGGTGTACCTTGTGGACGCATTTGACAAGGAGCGGTTTGCGGAGTCTAAGAAAGAGCTCGACGCCCTGCTCTCTGACGATGGGCTGGCCAACGTGCCATTCCTCATACTGGGCAACAAGATTGACATTCCATACGCGGCATCTGAGGAGGAGCTCCGCTACCACCTCGGCCTCAGCAACTTCACAACCGGCAAGGGCAAGGTATATATTATTAAGAAAAGATCATCATTTAGTTGCTAATGAGATAGATTTATTTACCAGTTTTCCAGAAGGGGATAGTATTGGGGTATTACTAAATTATACACATAGCTTGTTATGGCTTTACATGTGCCGGTGGGCGCCCATTTATGGCCATATCTTTGAAACACTCATCTATTGCACATAAACCCGTGTAAAATCTGAATTTTTATAGTATTCCTCGGAGGTGGGGAGTAATTCTATTTGCTAGGAATCTGGTTTTCTATCATGAAAAAGTTTCTCAATAGCAGTTTATTTGTATGTTCTATGCTGCGTATGGAACGTAAGAAGTTTGTGGAGAATGTATATGAAAGTTTGGGTATCGCAGAGACATTTTTGAAAATAGATAGTTTAGCAATTGTTTGCATATGAGTGGTCGTAACTCATTTAAATATGATAATTAGGTCAACCTGGGGGACTCGAACGTCCGTCCCCTCGAGGTCTTCATGTGCAGCATCGTCCGCAAGATGGGGTATGGTGACGGCTTCAAGTGGCTCTCCCAGTACATCAAGTAGGGTTTTCGCTAGGGTTTCGATTTTGGTGTTATCTTGAATGATCTAAAACACAAAGAATTCCCAGCAGTGATTTTTTTGGCATGCCATGGTCTTCTTCCTTTCCTCCTCTATTTGACGGTGATTGATGATATTCTTCGTGTTTCTCTCTTTCTATACCTTGTTCTTTTGTCGATAGTTATATTTAACTGATGATACTGAATCAGTGCGAAGCGGGTAATTTGTTAAAATTTGGTGCACTGTGGCCATGCGAACTCATTCATTCCTGAAACAATCATTCTTTTATTTTTCAAATGTTTACAGCAGATGAGATTTATGGTTTTCCATTTTGGGTTTTTTTTTTCTATTTTTTCTTTTTTCTTCCTTGCATTGATATTAAATTTAATCTTTGCTTATTTTATTTCCAATGTTAGGATGTAAACTTTGTATCACTCGAATTGCTCAGCATTTACCAGTTACTACTCTTTTGTACACATGTGAACTTACAGTGCAATTTTAGTCACAAACTTCGCTGTATTTTCAAAAACAAGGATTGTGAATAACTCGTAATGTTTTGGTTATTTCAAGCAGGTAATTTTTAATTTACGAAACTTTTTTTTGTCAATTTCCGAACATTTCCACCAGCTTGGGATTTTATCTGGATTGTTGGTCTTGTATATGTTGTTTCGGGTCGAATTGCTTGTTGTTGTGAGCTATTGTTTCTGCAAGTTTGTGCTCTTTACTGAATCTAATTAAAACTAAGAGCATGTTGATCTTTTCGAACAGGTAATTTTGAATTTATGAAACTTTTTTGTCAATCTCCAAACATTTCCACCTGCTTGGGATTTGATTGTTGGTCTTGTATATGTTGTTTCGGATCGAATTGCCTGTTGTTGTGAACTACTGTAAGTTTGTGCCCTTTACTGAAGCTAGTTGAAACTAAGAGCATGTTGATCTTGTTACTTCAAACAGGTAATTTTAAATTTCCGAATCTTTTTTGTCGATTTCTGAACATTTCCGCTGCTCGGGATTTTATCTGGATTGTTGGTCTTGTATATGTTGTTTCGGATCGAATTGCCTGTTGTTGCGAACTACTGTTTCTGCAAGTTTGTGCTCTTTACTGAAGCTAGTTAAAACTAAGAGCATGTTGATCTTGTTACTTCAAACAGGTAAATTTAAAATTCATGAAACTTTTTGGTCGATTTCCGAACATTTCTGCTGCTCAGGAGTTTATCTGGATTGTTGGTCTTGTATATGCTGTTTCGGTCGAATCGCCTGTTGTCGTGAACTACTGTTTCTGCAGGTTTGTGCTCTTTATTGAAGCTAAATTAAAACTGAGAGCATGTTGAACTTGAGATGAAATTGCTTGTGGGGTGAAGCAGATTGATTGAGTAGGGCTTTTTTGTGTGTTCTTCTTACCTTGTTCTCTTTGTAGGGTGCGTGCTATCTTATGAAGTGATCTTAAAAGAAGGTATTAATTAGCTTCTTTGTGCAAAAATTTTCTATGGAAGCAAAGATAAAGATTTTACCATCTCTATGCAGAAGCTCCAATACGGAGTATCTGATTTTGATACGAAAGCGCTTGTTTTACCAAAAGTGAAGAGAGTAAAGTTAATTTTTGTCGTAAATACTTTTCTTTTTAGATACGTTATAAATTAAATTCATTCCTAACTTTATTCCTTTAAGTTAATTACTATGGAAAAAGAGGTTAGGAACCTACATCTTCCTCTCCCAAACCAAAAAAAAAAAAGAAGAAAAAGACTCAATCTTAGATAATATAAAGTATTTAGAGGGAGTTTACAGGCAACTTTAAATATTAATTTTTTTAATAAAATTGACACTTTTGACGTTGGGTGTCTTTGCTCGTGTAATGTATTGGACTTAATAGTTTAAAAAATAGTGTTTTGATAAAAATTAAGAAATTAATAGTTTATAGCAAATAAAACTATGAAATTTGATGAAATTTTTAATATAATTAATTAAAATAACGCAAATAGAAACAAAATTAAAAAGTTAAAAAAGTTGTGAATCAAAAAATAATAATAATAAAGTTTAGGAACGACTACAAAATATCATATAGCTGAGGCGGCTTCATGCAATTTTCCGTTGAAGCATCATCGAACCCTTCCACTCTCCTCTCCCTTTCTAAAATTTCTTTCCCCCCTCTTTTTCTTTGGGGAATTGTCGCGCATTTTAATTCGCAATTTGTGTTCTTCGATTCGGAGGAGAACGACGACGACGCATGCGAGGATTAGGGTTTCGATCTCGCACTCTCCGATCCTCTTTTTCATCATCTTCTTCCTCCTCCTCCTCCAAGCATGCGATCGGAGCGCAACTCCTCAGGCAAAGAAACCCTAGCGCACAAACCCTCGCCTCCAATGGTATTACCTCCCAATCACCTCCTCCGAACTCCGACTTTTCCAGCAAATTTTGTCATAAACGAACGAAATCCATCGACCCAGTTCGTATCTCATCAATTCTCTCCCAAAAAGATTGGTTTTTGATGTTAAATGCAGAGTTAAAATCATGCAAGGAGCACTTGGATCCCCAGTTGGCAGTAAGGGTCTTGCAAAATGCGGAGAACCCTAATTTTTCTCTCAAATTTTACATCTGGGTATCGAGTTTCAATGAGGGTTTAGCGAAGGATCGATCGGTTCAGAGGGTTTTATCAGATTTGTTATGGAGGAAAGGCCCTGTAGTTTTAACTCTCTCCTTTATGAAGGAGATTAAGAGCTGTGGATGTAAAATTACAGAGGATTTATTATGTATATTGATCTCTAGTTGGGGTAGATTCGGGCTCGCAAAGTATGTTAATGAAGTCTTTGCGCAAATGGCCTTCTTGGGCTTCAAACCGAGCACTCGGATTTACAACTCGGTAATCTCGGCTTTGGTTAAGGCGAATTCGCTTGATACGGCTTATTTCAAGTTCCAACAGATGAGTTCGGATAGTTGTGCGCCGGATCATTTTACTTATAATACTCTCATTCACGGAGTGTGTAAGCGTGGTATAGTCGAAGAGGCTCTTCGGTTACTTAAGCAAATGGAAAGTTCTCGACTTAGCCCTAATGTGTTCACGTACACCATACTAATCGACGGGTTTTTCAATGCGAATAAGGCGGAGGAGGCGTTTCGAGTTTTGAATACGATGAGGAGGAAGAATGTACCTCCGAGTGAGGCCACTTATCGGTCGTTGATTCATGGCGCGTTTCGGTGTTTAGAACCGCAAAAGGCGTATGAAATGCTAAGGAGGTTTTTAGAAGAAGATCAAATTCTTCAAAATTATGCATGTAGTACTGTTCTGTATTGCCTTTCAAAGAATGGCATGGCAAAAGAGGCGAAAGATTTTATGAATAAAATGGGTCGAAGAGGTTACTTTCCGGACACTGCTACGTTTAATGTTGTGATGGCTTGTGTTCTAAAGGGATCGGGATCGAGCGAAATGTGTGGGTTGCTAGATGATTTTATTAAGAAAGGCGGAAAACCTGGATTTGATTCATATCTTATTGCTATTAAATATTTGCTAAAGGAGGGCAGGATTTTAGTGGCTGATGGGTATTTGAAACAAATGGTTTTGGATGGACTTTTGCGCAGTGCGGTATCCTATAATATGTTGATCGATTGCTTCGTTAAAGCAGAAGAGATGGACAGGTCGATGGAGACACTTAAGGAAATGCGCGAGAATGGTTTTTCGCCAAACATAGTGACGTTTAATACTCTTATAGGTGGTTATTCGAGGAGAGGGGATGTAAATAAGGTGAGAAATGTCTTAAAGATGCTTCTAGAACACGGGTTTAAGCCCGACGTCGTTACTTTTAGCTCAGTTATTGATGGGCTTTGTCGGGCCCATCAAATAGATGATGCTCTTGATTGTTTTAGCGAAATGGAAGAATGGGGTGTTTCTCCAAACTCCCTCACATACAATATATTGATCCGTTCTCTTTGCGCCACTGGGGATTTTCGCGAGTCATTGAAGCTCTTTAACAGGATGAAGGAAGGAGGAATTAGTCCCGATATTTTCTCTTTTAATGCTCTTATTCTAAACTTTTGTAGGATGAAGAAGGTAGAAAGAGCCCAAAATCTTTTCGATGCCATGTTGAGATTCGGTGTGGTTCCAGATAGTTACACATACAATACTTTAATTAAAGCTTTGTGTGATGAAAGGAGAATCAAAGATGCCAAAGAAACTCTACTTGCTATGGAGGTTAATGGTTGTACTGTGACTTCGTATTCATACGGCCCAATTGTAGAAGCCCTTAGTAGTTTGGGCCTGTCCGAAGAAGCCCAGGAGTTCATCGATAAATATGAAAAGAAGGAGATTACTTTGAGGTCCTTTCCCGGGTTTAAGGTTGAATCGGAAAATGCTCACAAAGTTGTGAACTACTGATTCGCAAGATTCATCTCGTTGCAACAGAAGGCAAATATATATTTCTCCTTCGAACAAGCAGCGGCGCTGTTTGACTATAGAGTATGCATACATGAAGTTCTTATGTCGCTTGGGCATTTGAGAATTTAATGAGCTAATGTTTCTGATCCTTATTCAGGTTGCATTCATTACAGGTAAGAATAACGACCATCTTAAATTCGTTCTTTTCAATCTTCTTTCTCATAGTTTTTTTCATTATAAGGAGGCTAATTAGATGCTTGTTTTCTTCTTCATTCTTTTTCGCAAGGACAAGAGCTTGCATGAAGTCCCGCCCTCTAGAATGTTCTAATCACAAACAAGATTTGGATCGAAATGTTGAAGGGGAACAAAGATTTACTCTTTGAAGGAGGAGAAGCAGTAATGCTGAAACATTGTAAATCTGCCTTCCTAAAGAGCCCTGGTAAGCGTTTTCGCTTATGCTTAATGCTGTAAATTTGCGCGCTGTTTACGCAATGTTCTTTTGCCTGAAATTGTGTTAAAATAGATGCTATTATGTGCCAAGGCTGATTTGCTCAATTGTGTTTCGTCACTTATTATATAACCAATGATCGGAAACTTTTTGTTTGCAATTGTCCAATGTATCACCACCCGGTATCCTGTCGAGACTTTTCGCATTATATCTTTTCCATTGTGACGCTGTCGTAATCCCTTCCTTCATTATCAGTGTTAAGTACCCTTTTGCCCCGTGCCTTCTTTTCTTTGTAGTATTTAACGCATTTGAGCATGCATGAAACACTCAGAGGCAGGAGCCAATCAACCTCGAGAGCGACCCCCTCATTGTAATTAGAGGTGTAACTAGGTAGAAATCGTGCTAAATCCGTTGAGAATCTGGATGAATATTGGGTTCAAAATTTAGGATCCAACGCTCGTACTTGGGGTTGGATTTGAATCTCGTAACTGGGTTATTAGCATTCGTCAGCACACACGACTGTGAATGAAACAAAAGTTCCCCTTCCCCTACCCTTGCTTTCGGAGTATGTTTCTTCAACCGCGCATAATGTGAACATAATCCTTTCAACTTTTCAAGGGCTCACTTTCCTTCTGATGAATCTAAGCTAGCCTCAAAAGAATCATGTAAATCAGCATCTCCTGCGAACAATATCTTCTTAGTGTTAAAAAAAAAAAAAAAGAAATTGCTAAATGGGGCCTCAAAATGTTGTACAATAGTAGGAAACAGTAAAATGGTGCTAATAAACATCGAGTTCGATTCGAGTAAAACGAACGTAGAATCTTTCGTGATCGCCAGTAACAACCATCAGCATTTAACTCTAATCATCAGTGGAGATTAGCAAGTGAGAATTTGCAATAAATGAGATGTTCTTTTGCTTTCAATTGCTTGGTGTGGCTGCTGCTGATGCTTTGTACTCGTCTTAACTTATGCCCTATTCTTCTTTTTGTTTCCGATTAGTCAAAAACTGAACACAATTTCTGTAACAACCGTTCTTACGCATCTGATTTTTATATTCTGCGTGCAGATTCGGGTGTTATCCCGGGAAGAGTCCTGGTTTGAATTTCTGCATGATCCCATTCTTTCAGTTCAAACTTTGAAGGTTACAGCTTTTGACAAGTAGCCTCTTGCTCACTGTTTTCTTGTGGAATAATGCAATGCAAGGAAGAGAAGAATATCTTAGTTTGTCGTCTTTCGCATTTTTCGTTTTATTTTAAGGTTATAGGAAGAAAACAGGGTTTTTTTTGGGGGTTTTTAGTGCAATAGTCCTCTTCTAAAATTTTATTTTCAAAATAAATATGTTAAATTTTTATTTGTAGATATAGTCCTATAAAAACAGTGAATGGTTTACCGCTTTTAAAAGCGGTGAATCATTCATCGCTTTTTTTCTTTTTCTCACCTCGTTTTATAATTCTACGATGGTAAAAGCGGTGAATGGTTCACCGCTTTTACTGTTTTTCTACTCCTAAATAGAAGTTATGAATGCGGTGAATCATTCACCGCATTTAAAGGTCTATTTTTGTAATTATTTTTTTAAGGAAACTATTTTTATAATTATAAAAATTGATAAGATTAGTTATAAAAAAAAGACTTTTTTTTTTCCCTCTTAATGAATCTATCTTATGTTGTTGGTTATAGATCATAAAACTGATGAAATGTTTTATTTAAATGTCGTCCCTCAATACTCATGGAGGTTTTCATGGTTGTAGATTATATAATAACTAGTTAAGGGCCCGCGCGATGTAGCGGGAAGGTATTTTTACAGTAAATTATTATCATTAAAATTAAGGTTGGAACCAATATTCGATTAATTTATAAAAAAAAGTTACATATAAACCCCACAACCCTTCCAAAATAAGGGGATAAATTGATACATTTTAAACTATAGGGTATTAAAGTGAGAAAGTGCGAAACTATATGGATTTAACAGTTGGAACATAATCGCTATTGCAAAAAAATATTAGGGACTAGAGTAAAAATGGTGCAAGAGTCGGGACAAATGGTGCAATTAACCCTCAATTAAAAAGAAAAAAAAAATATGGGACTCACAAAATTTTCGAATAAAGAGAGCTCTTCTTTTGATTTCCAAGTCATATATTTATAAATTTTAAATATAAATTAAAATATCAAAATTAAAATAAAAAATTTAAGTTTGAAATCAAAATTAGATTCAATTTAAAATTCAAATTTAAAATTTAAAATTTAATTTAAATTCAAACTTTAAATTTAAATATAAAATTTTAATTTCTATATGCGACCCACAATTCATCAAGATAAAAAAAAATTCGGTTTAAAATTAAAATTTCAATTTAAATTTAATTTAAGTTTTTATTTTTTGTATGTGGTCCACAACACTTCAAAATAAAAAGAGTTAAAAAAGGAAACGGAAAGAAAAAAAAGCAAAAAAAGAGAGTGCACCCACTCGCCCCGCCGCCGCCACGTGGCATGATAGGACTCCGGTTCCTAATTCATAAATTTATAAATACTCGAATTTTTTTTTTATTAATAAACTTAGAAAATATTTTAATTATAAAAATAGTGCTCTAAAAAATTTATTTACAAGGTCTGTACGGTGAAGAAATTATTGTTTTTTAAATACGGTAAATCATTTTACCACTTTTTTTAAAGAATTAAAACTATTTTTAGTGTTTAATACTATAAGTCTTTTGAAGTTTAGATATAGAAAATATATAAATTATGATAAAAGCGGTGAATGATTCATCGCTTTTAGATAATTCATAGCTTTTATCGGTCTATTTTTATAAATAAAAAATTTGAATGTCTATTTTTATATTTAAAAGATTTTGTAGACTTAGTAGCTCAAAGACTATCATAGTCAATAAAAGTACATAGAGCCTTATTCAGTTTGGCTGTAGTTAACGCTGTCAACGAGCCGAACGCGAGCAAGCTCAGGCCGGTTCGTGTTTAGCTGTCAACGAGCCGAACACGAGCAAGCTCAGGTCGGCTCGTGTTTGTTCGCTTATTAAACGAGTCGAACATGAGCTGATATATTAAAATTCAGCTCATTTTGTTTTAGGGGCTTTTACTTATTTATTCTTAACTATTACTCAAAATTTTTAAATTTATTCTAAAATTATCAAAATATTCTTCTAAATTCTAAATTTCATTAGTAATTTCGAAAATACTTGAAGAAATTTTTAAAAATTAATAAGAACATTTTGGTCAATGAAGCTTATATTAGATATTTTTTTGATAGTTTGAAGAGTATATTAGATATTATCTCTTTATTTTTTCCTCCATCCTTATTCCTTACCTCTAAAACTGCAACCTAGACTATCAAATTATTATCACACTAGCAAACTCAGAGATCAAATGTAGGGTGCAGTTGGAAACATATGGTTTGTGAGTGCCAACCCCGATTTCATGTATGACGTGAAAGTGCGACTTCATCCATTATCGCATCAAAGCAGAAATCGGCCTGTATTCGATATCATGCGTATGATCGGAACTCACAAGTTTCGACTTGTTTCGACCCGAACAAAACATTTCATGTATGACATGGAAGTGTGACTTTGCCCTTTATCGCAGCAAAGCAGAGATCGGCCGTATCCGATATCCCGCGTATAATCGGAACTCACAAGTTTCGACTTATTTTGACCCTAGCAAAATATTTCATGTATGACGTGGAAGTACGACTTTGTCTTTTATCGCAACAAAGTAGAGATCAGACGTAATCGATATCATGCATATGATCGGAACTCACAAGTTTCGACCCCAACAAAACATTTCATGTATGACGTGGAAGTGCGACTTTGTCTTTTATCGCAGCAAAGCAGGGATCAAATATAACCGATATTATACATATGATCAGAACTCACAAGTTTAGATTTGTTCCGACCCGGGCAAAACAAACAAGCTCTTAGTCCAGCACAAAATATAAATAAATTGTCAAATTTTTGGATGTGGTTTTATAAAAAGTGCTTTGAAAAACCAATTCATTCTAAATAACACAATAATAATAATGATAATAATAATAATAAGGGAAAACTTCAAAACCCCCCTATGGTTTCGTATTTTCTCACTTTGCCTCCCTGTGGTTTATGTATCAATTTGCCCCTCTGTGGTTTTTTTTTTTCTCTTTTTTTTTATCAATTTCATTATTTTTTTTAAATTAGTGATAAAGTTAAAATTAAAGGGTACTAAAGTGAATATTTGATAAATCTAGATGAGTATTTGAAGTTTTTTGTATATAATTTAATGAAATATTAACGAAAAAGCTACTGAAAAGATAAAAACGAAACCACAGGGGGGCAAATTGATATATTTTAAACCACATGGGGGTAAAGTGAGAAACTACGAAACCACAGGGGTTTTTGAAGTTCAATAATAATAATAATAATCAATTTAAAGCACAACGACCCCCAACCAACTCTTCGCCCATTCCCATCCTCTTTATTCTTTGGAAAAACTTCAAATATCATCTCTATAGTTTCACATTTTATCATTATAATATTCTGTAGTTAAAGTATATCAATTTACTATTCTGTGATTTTATTTTTATTTTTTTATTATCGATTTCACTAATTTTTTTCATTAAATTAATAATAAAGTTAAAACTAAAGGGTACTAAAATAAATATTTAATAAATCTAGATAGGACATCTGAAATTTTTTGTATATAATTTAATAAAATATTAACAAAAAAACCGACGGAAAGATAAAAATGAAACAATAGGATACTAACTCAATACACTTTAAATTATAGAGTACTAAAGTGAGAAATTACGAAAACCCGGGGTGGTATTTGAAATTTACCCTTATTGTTTTCGTCCCACCGACCCACCCCTACACACACACACACACACACAAGCACACTCATTCTCTCTCCGCGAAACCCTAACCCTAGAATTCGTATTGCTCCTCCTCTTCGTCGTCGTCGTCGTCGTCGCGATGGGGTGGGCGACGCGGTTCCTTACGGCGGTGGCGTTCCTGGCCGTGGGGGTGGTGTTCGCACCGGACGTGCTCGGGTCGGGGCCGGACTCGCCGGCGATCGCCGTATCCGCCGCGAAGCTCGCCCACCTCCTCTGCTTCGCCACCGCCTGGGGCGCCGCCCTCTGGGTCACCTTCATCGGGGGCATCGTCATGTTCAAGTGCGTGTTGTTGTTGTTGTTGTTGTTGTTGATGTGCTTGTTGTTGATCCCTTCCGTTCGATTCCTGTCCTTAAGACGTACCCATTTGTTGTGTTTTTTGTTCCCCCTTTTTGTCCTTTTTTGTTTGAGTGACTTTTTTATAGTTTTTTTCTGCATAGAATTGCGTTGGTAGCGAAATTAGTCTCGAATTTTGTGATGTTGTCACGAAAAATCTCAATTTTGTCGATGAGAGAGAGAGAGAGAGAGAGAGAGAGAGAGAGGAAGGAAAAAAACGAGTATCTTCCTGTTACTACTACTGCTACTACAACTACTACATCCTCACCTCGCCGATCTCTTCCAATTTCTTTGCCTTTTTTTTCAGTGATTTTTGTAATATTTTTCTCAAAAAAATTGCGTTAGTAGTGGAATTGGTCCCAAATTTTTGTGATATTGTTTGGAAAAATCTCAACTTTTTGCTGAAATCTTAGGGGATTTCATTTTGGTGTGATTGTTATTTCCCTTTTTCTTCGTTTTTTAAGTGATTTTTTATATGTTTCTACAGAAATAGGGGGGTGGGGAATGTGAAACCCTGATGGATTTTGTTGATTTGCTAGTTAAATTCAAATTAATCTCACATTTTCTGAAAATTCAGTTGATTTTTTCTGTTTTAGTAGTTGATTTCTTGTCGAAACTCCCATCATTTTAGTAATCGGGATAAGTTCTTCCTATGTAAATCGGATTTTATGATGAATTATGTTGATTTTTACTTGATTTTTCGGTTGAACAAAAAAAAATTATGAAGGAACTTGCCGAGGCACCAGTTCGGGAATCTACAAAGCAAGATGTTTCCGGCGTACTTCATGTTGGTTTCGGTATGCGCGGCGGTCTCTGTAGCGGCATTCGCTTATCTACACCCGTGGAAGTCGGCCTCTTCACTGGAGCACTACCAGCTAGGGTTTCTCGTCGCCGCCCTCGGCTTCGATCTCTCCAACCTCCTCGTCTTCACTCCCATGACTATCGAGGTAACACTTTTCGATGCAAATGGATCATCAGTTTTCTGAGAGTTCCTGCTGATTTATTGGAATGTTCTCGTTCTTTCGTTACAAGTAATTTGTGTTGATTTTATGTGTTGCTCGATCAAATTATATTCTTATTATGATATTTTATTCAAAGGAATCACAAGAGAATTTAAGGACAAGTACTAGATGGTCAAAATGTACTCTTTGCCCGTTTCTTCTTCTTTTTTTTTTGTCAAATAAGGGTGTGTAAATAACCTTTCTTTGTGTGATTGTCCTGTTGATGGTAACTACTATCTATGATCAAGCGGCATGTCCTTAATATGGTAAAGCACAATCTGCGATTTGGTGTTGCAACATTAGATTTATTATCTCTAAATATAATATAACTACCACACTTGCTGTTCCTTATATCTATTTTTGCCTTGCAAGTAATATGTGTTGCTTTTTGCGTTTCCTTAGTATGATTCTACCATTCAAAGGTTTGAAAAGAGAGAACTACAGGGAGTGTTAGATTGTCAAAATGTGCTCTTGACTTTATTGCCGACTATTTAATAAGTGATTGAAGCAAGAAAAGTTTAAAAACCTTTCTTTGTGTGATTGTCGTGCTATTAGAATACCAGGTTCTTGAATTCCTTTTGATTTGTCGGATTATATATCCTATTTACCCTCATTAGTACCGGCCTGTTACTAGTTTGAGGCCAGATTCTTTTCTTATTGATCATATAACCTGTCTTTCTTCTTTGAAAAGAGAATTTGGTAAAGCATTAGCATTATTGTACTCGTCAATTCGATCCTTTGACGCTTTATTTTTGTAAATTTTGTTATATTTCAGCCTTTACCTTAGTCGGCCACATGTTAAACAGGGATTAAACGTTTTGACTGTTATTTTTGGCCACAGATGATGAAGAAGAGGCACAAAATCGAGAGAGATCTGAGCATCGGCGAAGAAGTCGGATGGTCGAAGAACGTGGAAGTGGCGAAGTCGAACCCCAATCTCGCTGCGATGAACAAGAAGTTCGGGATGATCCACGGACTGTCGTCACTCGCCAACATTTTGGCATTCGGCAGCCTCGCCATGCATTCCTGGTACTTGGCTGGTAAAATTCAGTTCTGAACATTAGTTTCTGGACATTCGGGGGATTCGGAAATTACAAAATATATGCTTTGGTTGCCACGAACTCATTTAGAATGTAAACGGCACTAAACCGCGTGCAGTAGTGTTGTTGGATGATCTTCTTTTACTTGATTGTGTGGGAACTTTGTCTGATGATGAAACTGCATCTGATTTATGATTCAATAGTAACACAGAAAAAACAAGCATCCTCTGAACTTTGTACTGTTTCCATCCTAAGCTTTGTTTTGGTTGTTGTTGTGAACATGTAGGGTGATTGTTTGAGCACTTTGTGTTTCGATTATTTAACTATGAAGGATAAGGGAAAATGCTTAGTTGTGTTTGGATGCTGTATCACTAAACTAGTGATGCGGATATATATGTATAAACGAACATGAGCTGATTTGTTAATATATCGGGCGAATGCATATGTATAAACGAGTCGAACATGAGCTGATTTGTTAATATATCGTGCGAGCCGCAAGTTAGATTGTCAGGCTTACTATTTTTTGAATCATCCACAATAATGGGTCTTATAAATAATCATCATTATTATTGATTTTTTTATTAAAAGGAAGATCTAAAGCTAAAATTTTTTTGANTATATCGTGCGAACCGCAAGTTAGATTGTCAGGCTTACTATTTGGGTGAGAAGTTGAAAGAAAATTAGAATTTTAATTTAATAATTGTAATTTATAAAATATAGGTTTCTTTGTATTGGGGTTGACCTAAAATTCAAAGGATAAAAATTTATAATATATATAAAGTTTTGCTGGGTGCTTTTGGAAGCACTAAGATATTCTACTTTACTAATTTTTGAATCATCCACAATAATGGGTCTTATAAATAATCATCATTATTATTGATTTTTTTATTAAAAGGAAGATCTAAAGCTAAAATTTTTTTGATTATATATATATATATATATATATATAGAGAGAGAGAGAGAGAGAGAGAGAGAGAGAGAGAGAGAGAGAGAACGGAACTACTGTACTATTAGGAGTAATGTGCTGTTAGGATGATGTGCGCTTTTAGGGTTGAGTGAATGGTTGGTTGAATAGTATAATCTAATAGATAAAAATAATTAAAGGGTTGATAGTATTCTAGTCGAACTATATATATATATATATATATATATATATATATATATATATATATATATATATATATACTCGAGCTATATGAGGCGAACATGAGCGAGCCAGCTCCAACTTATATTTGGCTTGTTAATATTTTGAGCTGAAAAATTCAGTTTGTATTCAGCTTAGTTCATTAAACCAACGATTATATCTATCTTATTTTTGAGCCTAATGGGAACGCGAACGGACTCACAAACAACAAGTTGAATTGACAGCCCTACCGCTAAGGCGTGCGCTTGCACTGAGCAAATATACACTGGAAGCGGCAGGAGAGGGTTGCAATCCCTTCCCGTCTCCGAACGCCTCCGGCTCTGCTCTGTTTGCATTTCTAGGCACAGACGAGGGTTGCAATCCCTTCCCGTCTCTCGATGCCTCCGGCTCTGCTCTATTTGCATTTCTAAACACAGACGAGGGTTGCAATCCCTTCCCGTCTCTCGATGCCTCCGGCTCTGCTCTATTTGCATTTCTAAACACAGACGAGGGTTGCAATCCCTTCCCGTCTCCCGATGCCTCCGGCTCTGCTCTATTTGCATTTTTAAACACAGACGAGGGTTGCAATCCCTTTCCGTCTTCCGATGCCTCCAGCTCTGCTCTATTTGCATTTCTAAGTACAGATGAATATAATTTGGAAAAAAAAATAATTTTACCTTTCTCCACTTTTTTTTTTTTTTTTTTTTTTTTTTTTTTTTTTTTTAAAAAAAAACCAAACAAGTCCCAGTTGAGAACACACGCCCTTCCCCAAATTCCGCACTCCGCGCCACGCTGCGCCGCAAACTATGCGCCGCCGCCGCCGCCGCCCCGGCGGCGAGGGTTGGGAGCTGCTGCGCGCGGCGGAGCGCCGCGTCCTCGGCCTCCTCGGCGGCGCCGGCGACGGCGACCGCTCGGTCCACGGGTTCGCGCTCCGCCTCCTCCTCCGCCACCCCTCCCCCTCCCCGCTCCTCTTCTCCTCCACCCTCAAATCCCTCTCCCTCTCCCTCTCCCTCTCCCTCTTCTCCCTCCTCCGCCGCCGCTCCCTCCCCCTCTCCCCACTCTTCCTCACCCCCCTCCTCAAATCCTCCTCCCTCTCCCCCCACACCTCCCGCGCCCTCCACGCCCTCGCCCTCCGCCTCGGCCTCCTCTCCCACCCCTCCATCGCCGTCGCCCTCCTCGACGCCTACGCCGCCCCCGCCCTCGTCCCCATGGCCTCCGCCCACCACCTGTTCGACGAATTGCCCCTCGGCGACCACCCCGTCGCCTTCAACCTCTTGATCAACGGGCACTGCAAAAGAGGCGATTTTGCGGCCGGGCTCCGCGTCTTCCGCGGCATGCACCCCCGGCGCCGCAACGTCGTCACCTGGAACTCCATGCTCAACGGGCTGTCCCGCTGCGGCCGCGACGCCGACGCTCTGGAGCTGTTCGTGGAGTTCGTCGAGCGCTCCGGGCTCGAGCCCGACGACGCGACTCTGGCCACCGTCCTCCCCGTGTGCGCGCGCGCCGGGAATTTGGACCTCGGGCGCTGGATCCATCACCGCGCGAGGAGGACCGGGCTCCTCAGCTCCGCCGTCAACGTCGGCAACTCGATCGTCGATATGTACTGCAAGTGCGGCGATTTGGCGAGCGCTCGGAGGGCGTTCGACGAAATGCCGGAGCGGAGCGTGGTCACTTACAACGCCATGATCAATGGATCGGCGTTCAACGGGTGCGGGGAGCTCGGCCTTGGTCTGTTCGACGAAATGCGGAGGAGAGGCGCGAAGCCGAATTTGACGACATTTCTAGGGCTCATCGGATGCTGTACCCATGCCGGATTGGTGGATAAGGGCCGAGAGTTGTTCCGATCGATGAGTTTAGAGTACAAGATCGAGCCGAAGATCGAGCATTACGGGTGTATGGTGGATCTCTTGGGGAAATGTGGGTGTCTTAAGGAGGCTTATGAGCTAGTCCGAAGAATGCCGATGAGGCCAAATGCGGCGATTTGGGGGGCGCTGCTGAGTGCCTGCCGGAGCTACGGAGAGCTAGGGAGGTGGCCGTCAAGGAGCTCATAGAGCTCGAGCCGTGGAATTCGGGGAATTATACTTTGTTGGGGAATCTTTACGCGGCTATGGGTCGGTGGGCGGAGTCCGAGGAGGTGAGGCATTTGATGAAGGAGAGGAGCGTTCGCAAGGTGGCGGGGCAGAGCTCGGTAGAATCAAATGGGGGTTGAGATGAATATACAGAGATACTTGGCGTCTGTTCGGCCTGGCTTCTGAAAAAGCTTCTCTACACTGAGGACCAGAAGCTAAAGATTTTGAGGAACATAGAAATCTTGAAGATTTTCCTACGAAGATAAGCTGAAACGAGCTTCTAGACTCCAAAAGCAAAAGCTGGAAAAAGAGCTTACTAAGCTTCGAGTGTTCATGACCGAGAATAAGATGAGGGATAGATTGGATTTAATCTTAATAAATCCTACTCTTTACGTTTCCCGGGGGGATGAAGAATGAAGACATATACTCTTCAATGAGAAGCTATTCAAGTGAGATTGTTTCTCCTCAGGAGACTATTACCAAGGAAGAAGAAAATGCGGAGAACAACTCTTGTGGCTTCAAATGATGATTCTCAATGGTTATGATGATGGTATGCACCTTGGCTTTGCTATTGCTTCTGAAAGAAACAATCATAATCATGTAAAGATGCCTTTTAAGTTATTGTTATCTGAATTAATGTAAAACTGTTAACACAAAATCCTGGGGAAGTGAGGAAGAGAAAGAAAGGGAAAAGAGAAGGATTGTAATTGTAGATCGTAGGCGAGACCGCGGTTGAAGTTGTTTTCGAAAAACTTAGGTTTAATTAATCTCACTGCTTCTCTAATCCTGCTTTTCGCCTTTGGTAGGGATGAAGAATGAAGTAGCAGCAGCAGCATTGGCTTACAGAAACCTATTCAAGGTAGAGAGAGAGAGAGAGAGATGCAGGATATGTTTATACTCAATCAGATGCCAACAAAGTAAGTGTTTCTCCTCTGAAGAAAAAACTTCTTTGGCTTCAAATTTTGATACTTATTATGATGGTATGTATTGTTTAGATGCCTTAGGTTTTTGGTTGGTGTATGCAGTTGAAAAGTGGATTTATAAAACTTTATCATTTTATATAATATGAGATAGTTAGATTATCCTCATTACACAAAATACATATACATTTTTTTTTTTTTGAAAAAAAAGGCGATTGCAAGTAAAATGGCGAGTAATTTAGGTGTAGTTACATTTGTTGCAATTGAAGCAATTAAATTCAAATACATTAAATTAAACAGTAGATTTGAATCTATATATATAGTTATAAGTGCAATACAGAGATATAACTACAAACAACTAAACAGTCTCTTCTTTTAAAGTGGGCCACTTAAGGGAGATGGGACTGTACTATTTGAGGATAATTACCTATATACCCTTCAAAATTTTCAAAATATTTTATATACCTCTATTTTTTTTGTTTCAAATACATTCCTCTCTATTTTTTTTTTGTTTCAAATATATTCCTCGTATATTTATCCATTATTAAAAAATAATCTGCTGATGTTACCGATTAAGTTATCTCAGATTAAATTCGAATTAAATTTCTACCAAAGTTTTAAAAAAATCAAAATAGCTCCTTTGTTCCTAACTTAAGAATAATAAACAAGATTGGTGACTATAAAAGAATATATTTAAAAAGGCAAAAAATTTTGTTCTTAACTTAAAGAGCAAATAAAAAAAATCAACAAAAATCGATAACAGTATTTAAAAGGACAAAATAATAATTTTATAAAAATAATATATTTAAAAAAACTTAAAACGTTGAAGAGCATTTTTATATTAACCTTCTAAAAGGGATAAATAAGAAAGTTTGCTGAATCGGTTACGGAGTTTACAAGCACTTTAAGCCTAAATAAAGCTTTTCTCAATAGAGCATGTAGAATATCAAAAAACTTGGCCTAAAAATAAAAAAAAAAGGAGAACATTTGAGAGTCACAAATCGCATAATAGCTAACTGCAACATTTTACCACCATTGGATATACAAGATTAACATTACAAATTTGACAGAACAAGAAAATGCAAAAAAAAAAAAAAAAAAAAAAACCTACAAAAAGCCTGCCTTTAGTTTAGCAAGATCAAGAAATTCATGTCCTGTCCCCAGATCTAATAACACCGAATAAGCAGCTGCGGTCGCATATTTTAACCCCCGCTAAGATGACAACTACAAACTGCGCCGCACGCGAGATGATTCAGTATATGGGCTTCAGGGTGTTGATAACTGGGGCCTCCCTCCGCGGTGACGGAAAGAATCACTTCTTTGACGAGCGGAATCCTCCGAATCCCATCATGGCGGCGACGTCGGGATCAGCATCCTCCGCTTCTTCGTCTTGCGCGGCCTTCTCCTTTTGCTGCGCCACGAGCTCAGCTTATTAGTTTCCGCGAAGACTAACCCAATTTAATACGTAAAGCATGAAGAACTAAAAATCTCTCGATTCGCTAACTAATGCGTTGAATAGTGTAATGTGATATTCATCCTCCACTGTACACAACAAAGTATCTCAAATTGGTTTTGGTTTCATAGGCCCCTCCTTCTGTAACTCACCAGTCGCCGCAGTATAAGATCTCATCACTCAAGCATATGTTTTAAACAAATAATTCCAGTTGAGAAACTATCTAAGATCCGTCCGGACCGGATAAGTTGAACATCATTGGGAGCTTACTAACCTTCTTCTCTTTCTTCCGCTCTCGACGTTGGCGCTTCCGCTCTTCCTCCTCTTGCTGCTGTTTCAGTATTCTCTCATCTAAATCTGAAGCATTGAGTTGGAAATTTTTTTCTCGTGAATATTGCATGTTTAATTTTGATACAAACCTAGGGGCATCATGGTGCATTTTGCTACATTATAAAATGTATACTGCTACAGCTAAAAACGGTCTACTGGATTGTTACGAGATTATCTGCGAGAGTATTTTTGTTTCCTTACCTTGCTCGCTGAAGCTACCTGGATCCTTCCGCTTCTTGAGTGATTCAAATCTATGTTGAACCTGCAAAGAGAGAGAGAGATTACTTCATAATTAAAACCAATGCTCAGGAATATATGGAGGCTTAATCTATCAAACATATTATTAGTAAACCTAAAATGTGCGTAAAAAAGACAATTATCTCGGCCACGTTGCTCAAAACATTTCTCTAGAGCAGTAAACTACAAGTTCAATACCCAAAATATTTTCATGTCTCATTCGACGGAGTAAAGCAATGAATTACTGTCTAGCACGAAGCAGATGAGCCAAATTATTATTCAATCACCAATTTAACCCAAGTAAATGTATAATATAAGAGATATTTGTATCTATGCCTGTACAGAAGATATATACATATTTATGGCCGAAAAAAATCGGGATTTTCATATATATACCAGTCAAAAACTTAATTTCTTATGTAAATACCCTTTTACCTACAAAAGTATAACTGTAGGATAACTTTCGTACAATTAAACCAACTTCCACCAATGGGCTGATGCTCCCGAACTTTTTAAGTGTTTTTGCAGAAGCAACTGTACTTTCACGGTGTATTTAAAATTATAAATTTTGGATAGGTATGTATGTTACTTGATGATTTAATAATACAAAGAATTACACAAGGTACACAAAATAGATGTACAAAATTTCTGCGTTTTGACTTAAAAGAATTGCACAAACACCTGCTCAAGAGAAGCCCTCTCCACACGCATAGACATGCCCAAAGCTCGTTGATCTGTAAGGTGTCAAAGCATCGATTAACTTCTAAAGAATATTTTATGAGAAGGATCACTAAATATGACAATTCTCAGAAGAACGTACGCTTCTTTCCATTAATGTGGTCCAGATAATTAGCTGAATCTTTAACCACGCACTCACAAACTGCACAGTAGTATCCAGCCTGCAAAACATAAAAAATATTCATATAGTAGCGAAAATAAACAATATTTTCACTTAGGATGTGGAATGATTTAGAAGAAGGGTGAGTTCTTATTCAATTCAAAGAAAATACATAAAATTGTTGCTACAAAAACCCTAACAAATAAGAAGAAGTCCTCTGCCACAAACAAATAAGCCTTCAAAGCAGTATTAATTCTAAATTCTCAACATTATTGGCTCCAGATAAGAAAATTTGAACTTTAACGACACGCCATGACCGTAAAGATGTTTATCACTGTAATCAGGTTGCATATTAGAATATCGAAAAGTTATATCCATGGCATGAAATCATCTATTACACATAAAGTGTGTGCACCTTCTTTTATTTTCTTCCTTTTGGGTGGGTGGGGAGTATGGAGAGAAGCATCTTAATCTAATAGAGCCGAAGATAAAATTCCATATGCCAGTTTGACAAATGTCTGTTTTAAACTAACCAATTCATTTTACACAAAACTATCATTTATTTAACAAGTGCAATTACAAAGCTTCTGTTCATAGCTGTATGAACATAAAGTTAGTACAAGACAAGCCAAAGACATCATTATTAACATACTTCTGAGATGTTCCCCAACTCACCCTCCCACCAACATCTCCAGCCCAATTCCGAAAGAAAAGAAAGGATGGTTGTATAAATGTCTAATGTTTTTGTTACTTAATCCAGAATTTCACTGATGGTTGACTAATGTCTAATATCGTTGTTACATAAAGAATTTTGCTCCGCGTGATACTTTACTAATGGTAGATAGGGCTCAAATATTAAGCACTAAAATCTCATCATTGCGTGTAGTTGCCAACGTTGTCGGTTCCTAACTTCCTATTCGAGTTACCATTACAGCGGTAAAATTGAGTAAAACATAGACGAAATCAAAGTGGAGAAAGAACTCTTTTTCAATACATAACAGAAAAAAAGAAAAAGAAAAAAGAAGCTATATCGATTAGGTAACTCTTGAAAACAAATAATACAATACTAAAACTGTTTCTTGAAAATGAAAGTAGGTCAAACTAACCTGCTGGCTAAGCGGTGCAATGGGAGTAACCACCTGCAACACAAAATGAACAACTATGAGAACTTGGAATGTAAATTTAATGAGAAAAAACTAAATGGTTGACAGATCTATTACCCTTTGGCATTTCCAGCGAGGCATATACTCATTAGATTGCAATTTACTATGTGTACATTAGTAGATGGATTCCAGTTTAATTCAAGCCAACAGAAGTAAATTAATTGTAGAAAGAAGTAGTTATAGTGATAGAATATACAGCATGTAAGAATTAAGTGCATTCTTATTGTAACCAGCAAAACCAAAGAATCATGCTTCAGAAAAATCAATGAAAACCCTGAAACACTCAGAAGATGGTGTAAGCAATGACTCTTTGCACACAAATGCATCCCTTCTCTCTTTTCCACCCTAAGTGTAAAGACTACTAGAGGGTTGTAGCAGCGTTTAAAATAGAGGGGTGTGACCTCAGCCTTGGCTTTCCATTAAAATATTATATATTTATAACTTAGCTACACTGGTAATACCTGTAAATTGTAATGAAGGAGAACTGGCTTTGTGAAGATTGAAGAACATGTTGACGCTTTAAAACAATTTATGCCAAAATTATCATGCACAAAAGTTAAGAAGTTAGGCCTAAAGTTTCATCCTAGCTGATGAAGCAAACAAAATAACCACATTGAGTAAGCAAGACTCTTAATTCTTGTGGAAACAATGGAAAACTAAGAAGAATTCGACAAACCTGAGTTTTGCCCAGACGGCTCTCAAGATCGACTTCATAATCTCGGTGCTTCAACGGTTTCCTTTGGACGGGAGGAGCTTTCGCTATCATTCCCAACAAAAAGAAGAAAAAGGAAAAAGGGAAAACAGCAGGAAAGGATGTAGGTATGATTAGAAAGCAGAGATAGTAAAGCAGGCACCGAAATCATGATCTCATATCTGATTTTTGTCAATAAGAGATAAATATACAAGATACATTTTATTGACAAAATTAGTATTTTCCAAGCATACCTTTGGATTTGGATCTTTCTTCATCCTATAGGGAAAAAAAAAAGAACAGTTAAATGAAAAGAAAAACAAACAACAGATGTGTTAATCATTGATAGGTCTTGTACCTTCTCGTCCCGGTCTCGCTCTCTGGCTCGCTCCAAAAACTCATCTCTGTTCCATTTCCTTCTGAAGGTATTGTCCACACCAACTGCCTGTACACATGAAAAACAGCATGCTTTTACATCAATCCTACCAATTACCTACTGATATAAAACTAAAGACCTATTTGGCTCTGATGTAGGATGCAGGGCTGTTTGACAAAGTGTTGTCCGACTAGTGTTACGGAGAATCATTATATCAAAATCACTTCCACAGATTCTCTCTGGAACAAAAGTAGAAGCACCAAATTGGAGCATCCAAATTCGGTACTAAGAATCTCAATTTTTTATTTTTTTATTCCCGTTGCAGTAAAAGCATCAAACGTTTATGTTTGCCAAACGTTCTGGAGGTGATTGTTGCTGAAAGCAAAAGAAACAAGGGAAAAAAAGGCACTTGAGCAAATACTTACATTACTCCCAGAGTGGGCCATTACTGATTCCAATCAACCACCAACCCTTCCACTTGATTCTGTAGGAACTATGGAAAACGATAAGATCATGACCATGTTTCCCATTAAAAAATTTATAGGCACAAAAGAATTAGATTCATTAGCACTTATTTCCATTTATTTTCAACAAAAAAATTCTCGCTAAAAAGCAATTAAGCATAGTAAGCCACTATTTTTCTACCAGAATCTAGGCATTATAAACCCAAAAATTTGTTCTTTTTCAGCAAACACTAACATGGAAAATTACTAGAGGTAAATCGCTTTGCCCAATTAGCTCGTTCCCACAAGGCATTTTAATCTAGTCACCCATACCATCACAAACAAAATCATCAAAAAGTACAAGTTTGATAGCTTATATCCCATGAATTGGAAAAAAAACAAAAAAAAAAACACTAGAAGCTGGGAAGCAACTGAGGATAGCAAGCAACTAATTTTCTACACATAATCTAAGCATTATAAACACAAAGATTAGTCCTTTTCAGCAAAGAATGGATGGGGAAATTATCTGAGGTAAATTGCTTGGCCCAATTAGCACACTCTACAATATATTACAATTTAGCACTTCTAAACTCACAGGAAAAACAAGATATAAATTTCTGTATTGTCCCCATAAAAGTACTATGCTCTCTACATCTATTTTCCATGAATCTGAAAAAAAAAAACAAGCTAAAGTACAATGAGCATAATAAGCCACTAGTTTCCAACCACAATCTAAGCATTGTAAACCCAAAGCTTTTGTGAAAATTATCAGAGACAAAATCGCTTTACTCGATCAGCTTATTTCTACGGCGAATCACAATACAATACTGGTTAAATCACAAACCAAAAAAAAAAACTAAAAATTACTTGCCTTTACAGCTAATTTTCCACGAAATCGAGCAAAATTAGAAGCTAAAAAGCAATCGAAGATCGCAAAAGACCTGATTTTCCCAATCAATCGTACATCCAGCGAAGAGATCTCTCTCACTTGGTCGGAGATTTGAGAGGAGGAGGAGAAAAGGGCGACGAATCGATCGAAGCGAGAGCGATAGCGCGCGAGAGAGAGAGAGACAGAGACGAAGAGGGGGTTAGGGTTTGTCGCGGTCCTCGTGATTGTTTATCGGATCGGACTCGAATCGGACTCGGATCCGTTTAGCAATTAAGCCCGTTTGGGATGTGACCGCTCACAATTATTACGTGCATGTACAAATCATATTATCTGTGCAATTTAAAAAAATAGGATAATTATCTATATCTATATACTCTTCAAAATTTCAAAAATATCTAATTTATTTCTATTTTGTTTATATACTCCTCGTATATTTTCTGTTATTTAAAAATAGTCCCCCTAGGCCGTAGTTTCGCATTTTTTTATTTTAGTACCCTATGATTTAAAGTGTATCAAGTTAGTTCCTGTGGTTCCGTACTTTCTCACTTTAGTACCCTGTGTTTAAAGTGTATCAAGTTAGTACTCTGTGGTTTTATTTTTGTATCAAGTTAGTACCTTGTTGTTTTATTTTTATATCAAGTTAATACCCTATATTTTTGTATCAAGTTAGTACTCTGTGATTTTATTTTTCTCTTAATGAAATATTAAACCACAGGGTACTAAAGTGAGAAAGTGCGAAACCACATAGGGTGCGTTTGGTTCGAGTTATCCTGACAGGATTACAGGCAATCCTGCCAGGATAACTGTATTTGGTTAATCCGCTATGTAATCTAGTCGTTAATACAAATCGAGCAGGATTACATCAAAAATATTAACGGGAGGGGGGTCGTGTATCTTGCATTACTAAAACCCGTTAATACTACATATAATATAAAATGACAATTTTACCCTCCAAAAATCCCAAATTTAATTAACAGTATTATTTTCATCTCTCTCTCGCCTTCGTCCCGGCCCTCTCTCTCGCACGCCGCTTTCTCTCGCTCTCTCTCGACGTCTCTCTCTCACTCTCGCGCACGAACACCTATCATCTTCTATTGCGTCGTTCTCCCAAGTAATTATCACGATCTCCTTCCCTCCATTCGTCATTTCCGCAAAAAATAATATTCAAATGACTACAACATGGGCAATTTTGAAAAAAATTATACTTTTATGTCATGATTACTAAATTTTATAAACTGAACCAAACATATTAATGCTATAAACACTGTAATCTAGTATTACATTACTGTATTAAACCAAACACTCTAATGCAGTATTAGTAGTAATCTCACGCCGAAATCCAACATACCTGGATATGTCGAGATACTTTGTAATATTACATAACTCGAATCAAACGGGCCCATATGGGTATTTGAAGTTTCCCTATATGCAAAATACCAACTACATAAAGGTTTTTCTAAATTTTGTATTTTCTTAGGGGCATAAGTGCAAAATGTCCACTATTATTTGGTAGTCGTTGGAGCTGCATATAACTCGTGCGTCGCTTCGCCTGCGCAGGGAGAGAAGAGTCGGCGACTACGAAAATTAAAAAAGAAAAATAATAAAAAAAAAGGAGAAAAGAATCGCGGAGGCGACGATGGGGCGATCTCGGATCTCGTTCGCATTCGTAACCCTAACCCTAGCGGTGCTCTTCGCGGTCTCTCTCGCCGACGACGACGTCGTCGTCCTCACCGAGGCCAACTTCGAGACGGAGGTCGGCCAAGATCGCGGCGCCCTCGTCGAGTTCTACGCCCCATGGTAGCGAGATCTGCCCCTACGATCCCTTTGACCTGTGTGTTTCGAGCTTTTTTGAGGCGCTTTGTGGGTTCTGATGTGGATTTGCTGCGTGTTGTGTGAATTTTGGGATCATTTTTTTTTTTTTTTTGCATCGGATTGCGATTGATCCATTTTGAGGAGTTTTTCCGGTAAATTATGTTGGTAGATTCCGGTATTTCGAGTAGATAAGTTGTTTGAGCTTTAGATTTTTTCAAATTACGATCTAGTAATAGGGCTTGTTGGATCTCGCTTCGACTTTGTACTATAATGAGACAACGAATTAGTTAGTTTTTTTTTTTTTTTTTTTTTTCTTTTTTTGATATGGCTGGATTCATTTATGAAGTTTTTGTGGACAGAAAATTTTAGCTCTCTCTTGATATTAAGCAACTTCGAAGATTTTGCTTTGTGCAGTAGCTCGAAGATAGGATTTTGATACAATTTCAAAGGTTTTGATGTAGCCTTGCTGCATATTGTGTGAATTTGGGAACATTTTGATATATTTTAGATCACGATAGATCCATTTTGAAAAGGGATGATGCTTTAGTCGAGATCTTTGTTGGTAGAAGTTGTTTGAACTCTCAATCTTTTTGGTTACGATCTCGTTTTAGGATTGGATGGATCTAGGTTGGACCTTGTAATATGAAGAATTTAAGATTAGAAAGTTCAAATCTTTGATTTGATTGGAGTTGTTTACATGCTAGTTTTGGAAAGCCACTCGTTGCTGGTATTAAAAGTTTTTTTTTTTTAGTTTATCTATGGATACTTTGCCCTATTCTAGAGCTCAAAATTTGGATATTGATACCTTTTCTGTAAATTTTAGTTTAGAGTATATATTTATGAGGAAAAAGAGTTTTTTATTGCTGAATTTGGATGTGTTTCAGTGGCCTTGTAATATATATCTGCGATTGATGATATTGTTTCATTTTGTTAGCTCAAAGTGTGTTCATCTTACTATGGGCATTTTCATACTCCCCCTTTTTGTCCTTCTATGAGGTGCTTAGTGTTTCTCGTGTTGAGGTGTTGCTTAATCTTGCAAAAAAAAAAAAAAGAAGAAATTTTTTCCCCCCTACCTGGGAGTGCTTAATCTCGCTACGGTCTCATTATACAAGTCTCTTAGATTATTTGCTGATGCTTCTCCTCGGCAGGTGTGGACACTGCAAGAAGCTTGCCCCAGAGTATGAAAAGGTCGGCGCAAGTTTCAAGAAAACTAAATCTGTCTTGATTGGAAAGGTTAGTTGATTTTCTTTCTTAGCTTACTTACATTTCTCCCACTTGAAAATGAAAAAATCTTATTATTTACTCATTTTTGGTGAACTACTGATGATGCTCACCTTGTCTTTATAGTAAATTTACATTCTGTTCCTGTTTTTGCTTCCAATTTTGAAAGCTTTATCTTGTGTTAATTAGGTTATATTAAGGTGAATACAATTTCTCTAACTTAATAATTTTGCTTATTTTACCTTTCATATCTTTAGGTGGACTGTGATGAGCACAAGAGTTTGTGCAGCAAATATGGGGTTTCTGGATACCCAACAATCCAGTGGTTTCCGAAAGGTTCCTTGGAACCGAAAAAGTGAGTGCCAAACTATAGTTAATCCCTAATTGATCCATTTCTATCTGATAATTTTGCTATTTCCCATTTTCTAGGATTGGAATATGCTTGTAATGCTAACTAGTTAATATTTTTAAAATAGGTATGAAGGTGCACGAACTGCAGAAGCCCTTGCAGAGTTTGTAAACACTGAAGGAGGTAATGCTCTCAGTTGCTAGGGACTGTGATACCTATCAAATGTACTTAGTTGGAGCAGTTAAAATTATTTGATTCTTTAAGTTACTGCACTAGTTTAACAGTGTGAGAGATGATTTCAACTGTAATATGTGTTATTGATGAACCTTATGGTATTGATGGGGAAAAGTGATAGTGTTAAAAAAAAAAAAAATTCAGAATAACCATCTTAGTTACGAATTAGTACTGTATATGTATGAGTTATGATGCCTTCAATCATTGAACTATCTCATTTTATGAAGTTAACATCTATTTCAACTCTGACTGCATTATTTTCTCGACAGTCCTGCTTAGTTGGTTAACCTTCAAACTTGTGGCAAATTTGTATTGCTTTGAAGAACAAAATTGGAAGAGAATATAGATGAAAAATGAAGTAGTTTAACCTTGTTATATCTTTAAATAATAGCTGTATTTCCTTCACTTTATGACTTTATCATAACCATTCGCAATAAATATTCTTATTAATTTTTCTCTCTTTCTTTTTGGTGCTTTTTTTTTTTTTTTGCAAGATGGAAGTTGAGAAATAACTTCTGAACTCTCGAGCTGACATGTGCTGTTAACTTCCTAATGATTGCGAAATTTGTAACTATATCTAACAGATCTATGGGTTATTTCCTTACAGGGACAAATGTAAAGTTGGCAGCTGTACCTTCCAGTGTAGTTGTTTTGACACCAGAAAGCTTTGATCAAGTTGTTCTTGATGAGAGCAAAGATGTCCTTGTTGAATTTTATGCACCATGGTTAGTTTGTAAAAGCAAGGTTCTTTATATTTTATCTTGGCATGTTTTGTTTGGACAAATAGATAGGTTGACAATTTCCTGGTTATTTATTTAACAGGTGCGGACATTGCAAGCATCTTGCCCCGGTGAGTAGAGAAATATATCTGGATAATTTGTAGAAAGAGCTCTATGCTTGGGCCAAAATAATAATGATTAAAAACGTGTGGAGACCTTACCTGAACCATAGAGCTTTTTGAAATGCGTCCCTGAACTTTACAAATTTAAAAAGTTTCCTACTTGAACTCATTGGTATTTGAAACTTATTTCTGACAGAATATGGAGTTCTGACAGAACTTGATGGTATTTTCTTAAAAAAAAGAGTGATGGAAAAGGGTTGGTAGTAAAATAAAAATTTTAAAATTCAAATGCCCCTCTCAAAATGTCATGTTGTTCAGGTAAGGAAATTTTGCTATGAACTGAATCTTCGCCTCTTTTAGTAGATTGTGACTGTCTTTTGTATCTTGTAGATATATGAGAAGGTGGCCAATGCTTACAAATTGGAAGAGGATGTTGTGGTTGCTAATGTTGATGCAGACAAATACAAGGATTTGGCCGAAAAGTAAGTGAATGTTTTGTAGAGAGCTGTGTGAGTAGAGCTCTTCAAAGAAGCACTAAAAGCCTTTCCATTTGAAGTGCTTCTAGTTGCTTCCTTTTGCAGCAAAAGTTGAAGCATTAAATTGGACCTTCTGCTTTTTGCACTTAGAAGCTTTTGTCAGTTCTTGGCCGCAGAACCAAATAGTTGCAATAATAAAGTGTTCTAGTTGGTTCTAATGTTTTTTCATTTCATTGGACAAGAGATTGCTTGAATTTATCTTGCAAGTTGTAATTTTTTTTTTTTTTTTTTGCTTTGAATTAATTCTGTCGATTTTGAATGCTTATATTTATAGTGTAATTTATGTAATTTCAGGTATGGAGTTAGTGGCTATCCTACCCTGAAGTTTTTCCCCAAGGGCAACAAAGCTGGTGAAGATTATGATGGTGGTCGGGATTTAGACGACTTCGTTAAATTCCTTAATGAAAAGTGTGGCACTAGCCGTGACACGAAGGGCCAACTGACTTCTGAAGTTAGTAGCCGACACAATATGGGATTTTTGCTTATCTACATGCCCCTTTTTTTTTTTTCTCTTGATTTGTTTCGTTTGATCATCTTTGTAACTAATGCAGGCCGGAATTGTTGCAAGCTTAGATGCTCTGGTGAAGGAATTCGTCAGTGCCAGTAATGATGAGCGCAAGCAAGTCCTCTCTCGCATCGAAGAGGAGGTTGATAAACTGACAGGGTCTGCCGCAAGGTATTGTTTCTGCTTTCGTCACAGAACTAACAATTGGTTGAATTCAAAAGAAACTAATAGATTTTAAATTTAATGATTTCTTGATTCTGCAACTACTGTTACCCTTCTTTCGAAATTCTAATGATCACAATTGGTTTCATTATTTCTTGTAGTTGCGTATTTGATTAAATGAAAAATAAAGTTAATGTAGCATTGTATAGTTAGACTAACAATTAGATATATATATATATATATATATATATATATATATATATATATATATTTCACTTTGAATTTCAGGTATGGTAAGGTTTATCTCAAAGCTGCGAAGAGTTGCCTCGACAAAGGCACCGACTACGCGAAGAATGAAATCCAGAGGCTTCAACGCATGCTAGAAAAGGTTGGCAGAAACTATTCCTTTTCATTTTTTCGCTTTTTTGGTCAAAGAGATTAGCCTTTTCTTAGGCCGAGCAACTTTTAAATTCATCTTCGAAATCATGCTGCAGTCGATCAGCTCCTCCAAGGCCGACGAGTTCATCATCAAGAAGAACATCCTGTCGACATTCGCAGCGTAATCTCAATCTCTAGCCGCTAACTTTGATTACTAGATGAGAAACATTCTGAGAATTAGTGACACCTCAACCAAGTGGAACTGTTACAGGGTTTAATTAGGGTTCTTACCTCCACACTCTTGCAACTTTCCAAAACCTTTTTCCTGGTATCGTTTTCGCTTTACATGATTAAGTTATCACGGACACTTTGACTTGGATTGCGAAGATTGATAGATGCATTTTGAGATTATTTGAGCATTTAGATTATGGGTTATGTGTTTTGGAGTAAAGTTAATAAATATTATCCGCTTCCGATTTGTCGGCATACTATAGCTTTTATGCTTTTGGCGAAGGTAATGTGAACTTTGCTGGTTAAGGTTGGAACTGGTTTGTGGAAATTACATAGAAAAAGTTATATATATTATTATTTTAGTATTATATTTAATTACAAGGGGTAATTGCTTATATACTCTTAAAAAAGTTTTCGACCTTTTGATTTACCCCTCTTGGAAGGCTAATATTGAAAATACTCTTTTTACGTTCCAGCCTATTTCAAATATATCCTAGAGTTATAAAATAACTGTTATTTTTATAAATTTACTACTTTATCCTTTTAAATATACTCTTCTACCATCATGGACTTTTCTTATTTGTCCTTAAGTTAGGGGTACAAAAGGTATTTTAATTTTTGATCTTTTCAAATATACATTTCTGCCATCACCAATATTTCTTATTTGCTCTTAAGTTAAGGATAAAAGGGGTATTTTGATTTTTTTTTTTTTAAATTCTAGTAGATATTTAACTCACATTTAATCTAAATTAACTTAACAAGTGATAACTGCAAGAGTATTTTGGAATAACGGTAGAATATATAAGGAGTATATTGGAAAGAAAAAAATAGGAATAAATAAAATATTTCTGAAGTTTTGAAGAGTATGTAGGCAATTATCCCTTGATTATAAAATATTAAAATTTAGGCTAAATTAAATAGATATAAGTTTTCAGTTCGAAATAAATAAAACATTTTCGCTATTTCTATTTAAACATAAATATATGTAGATTTCATATTCTTGTCATTGTTGAAAAGCTTGCAATGTTCTCTGGTTGGACCATAAATGACAAGTTTAGAGAGAAAAAAAAAAAGAAGAAAAGAAATAAAATAAATTGTTGCTTGATATCCTTCTTATCTAGCAACCATTTTAATAAAAACTGAAGGGTATCATAAAACACAAAATGTTTGAAGATCTCCTCATGCTTATTACCCAACTAATAACAAAAATAACACAGTTCCTACTATGTACAAGATAATTAGAGATGCTCCATTGCCACAAATTCATGCTGCATCTCAATACATTGACAAAAGCGGTGGATACCGCTAAATGAAAACTTACTGATCTGACGAAGTTGAGCCGAGTAGCTTTTGCGCCGAGAATGCTAGCAACTAAGAATGCGGTTAGGAAACACCGAAAACAAGGCCATTTGAAACATTCTCGTGCTTCGCCAAAAGATGTTTCGAATGCGTCGTAGAACCTCGCCCCGCAGTAGAAACAATCATCCAGTTAGTGAAACATAATTTGAACAAGTCTTAGTCTTGGCTGAACTTGGATTCCAACGTGCCATCCGCCGACGAGCAATCCTCGATGTAATCCGCTTCGTGCTCCGGGCTGTGATAGCCGGCCTCGTCATCTTGAGACTTGACGCACTGGTCGGGCCGGTCGTCTCCCTCTTCGAAGCTATCTATGCTTTCTTGCCCCGAGCTGAACGGCAGTTCGTACGGCGGCGGGCAATGCGGCTGCGTTCTCATCTGCACCGACCTCAGAAGCGCGGCCTTCCTGAGGTCCGCCACGTGGCACATGTCGTTCGGCGAGGAAGGGAAGCGGCCTTCCGAGTCGCCTCTGCGGGGGTGCGAGCAGACGACGGAGGAGAGGTTGCAGCTCGGAAGAGGGAATGTGTTGGTCGGAGAGGGAGCCGAATAGGGTTTTGGGTATCGATAAGGAGAGACCGGACTGGAAGGGCTGCTTGCTGGATCGGTTTGGGTAGTACTCGGATTCAACGGAGTGTCGCAGTATCGACAGTCGTCGGAATCTTCCGACATCGGAGAGTATTGGAAGGCAATTTCGTCCCTGAAAACAACACGAAAGGTACACAATTGACGCAACTCCGATAAAGCCAAAACTATGTTAGGTGATCTACATTTGATCTAAAGATAGAAGTTTTGCATGATTGAGCTTCTGCAATAATTTGTTGGCCTTAAACTACTAACCAAAATACTTTAGCTCAGTTATTAGTCACACGAATACCCAGCCTTATATACACATAGGGGTGGAAACGAGCCGAGCTCGAGCAAGCTTATGCCAGCTCAAATTCGGCTTGAAATTAATTTCGAGCCTAAATCTAGGCTCAAGCTCGGCTTGAAATTAATTCAGCCAGAGCTCAAGACGAGCCAATTTCAAGGTCGCGAGCTCCGAGCATCTAAACGAGCCGATTGAAATTCTCGACATTATATAATCTAAACGAGGCCGATTGAAATTCTCAACATTATATAATCAATTAGTTTAATTTTTATAACAATTACCTACAATTTGACGCAACATGTCCAATTTCAAGAATACACAGAAATAATTGCCAGAAATGTGAGCTGATGAAGCTGTCTTTACTGGGTGAGATCCTGAGGAGAACGAGGAAGAGAGACGGATAAGAGAGAGAAGAAGGGCAAAAAAATTTAAGGATTGGAAATTAAAGTATTATCCATGATTTTAGGCTTATGCAGACAGTGAAAGTCTGAAGAGAGAGTGTGTTATAAATCTTTAGAGTTGGCCTCAATTGCCGGTTGTACTTGTTGGTTATTTTATGGGCCAACAATATATGCCCAAATTAAATTAAAGCCTACATAATTAAAAGTACATTATATATATATAATATATATATATATATATATAATATATATATATATATATATTCGAGCTTTTCGAGCTTTTCGAGCCTAATTCGAACGAGCCGAGTAATACTCAAGCTCGGCTTGAAATGAATTTCGAGCCTTTTATTTTGTTCAAGCTCGGCTCATTTAATTTCGAGTCGAGCTCGAGCGAGCCGAATATCGAGCCGAACGCGAGCCGGCTCGCTCGTTTGCCAGCCCTATATACACATGCACTGTATGGGTTCAACACCAGATATGGGACTATTCTTAGTTCCAGGGTGTTACAATACGAAAGCGCAGTTGCAAACTCGCATATGAAGCTAAATCGAGAAGGTAATTTAGCAAACTGAGAAAAGAACTCTCATTTGATAATTGATCCACACTAATGAGCATGATTACTTGTTATTAACTTAATAGATATATTGACTACTGGATGAAACCAACCCATCTCAAATACTGGACTCATTGATCTCAAAAAGTATTAGTTCATCATTCAAATCAAGTATTCTGAAAACTTCAACTGCATGATAGTTTGGAAGGTAGTATTTTCTGAACAAAGCGGCAGAAACTGTAATAGAGTTTGACGGAGTAATCCGATTGAAACAGAAACTGCAGTTTAGTGGCCAAAAATGACACCTTGCGATAGGTCCAGCAACCGATGGTATAATACGACCTAATCAAAACAGAGTTTCAAGCATCACAAATGTGTAGAAATGCCCTAAAATTTGGAGTGACCACGTCGCGTTTGCGCAGAAATTGCATGGCTAGTTCATCCTTCACTAACATTACATGATTACAAAATAGTCATTAATTACTAATACATTGCGCTTATTGGTTGTTGCAGCTGATGTTAAGGGCTAGTACATGATCACCAAAATGTTTCTTCAGTCTTAAGTATAAACTTTATGACAGAGAAAAGGAAAAGGAAAATGAAATATCCAAAATTTGAGAAGTACTCACCTGGGGTAAGATAGGCTGTCAGACCTAGCAGGTGATTCCATGAGGTTCTCAGAAAGGGTATCCCCAACAGACAGTCCATTCAAACTTGAAGCCATTATCTGTTAATATCAATCAATGGAATGGACCTCAATCATCATAATAAAGGAAACCGTCGGACCCTGTTTGGATGCATGAATATCTTATTCAGTATATACTTTCGATTTGCTCGAAAAATTTTATACATTTGGTAGATAAAGAGTGTGATCAAAATTTTAATATAGAATATATTATGTTTGGGCATTCAAGTTATTTTTCGAGAATAAGATAAATCATCTCGTAAATAAAATATGTTATCCTAACAAATTATAGATAGTCGGAGCTTTGAAGAAACAAAAATCAGATTCCTTAGTTACAATCGTGCTAGACGGGCCTCATACACGACTTATTCTGACATCTAAACAAGACCTTAAGAAGCATGTAGTATTTGGCGGATGAAAAGTGCGATCAAATGTCTCGAATGGATATTATATTCAGTCTTCGAGTTATTTTATTTGTTCTTCAGTACAAGATAAATCACCTGGCAGGTGAAATATATTATCCTACTAAATCAGACCGCTAGGTTTCAATCCTATACGAAAATCTTCGTACCAAATAAACTGTCGTCAGATAACTCAGATAACTTATTCCGACATCCAAATAGGATCTAAGTCTAGATCCTTGAGAAAATCAAAGAGGAAAATAAAAATGGCACAAAATTGAATTTTGGTAAAAATTGTATGGTGACCTCCTTAACTATGGTTTATTTTGAAATAGACCCCTCTAACTTCGATTTACATTTTTTAGTTTAGTTGTTCTATTCACTTTGAATTGAGTATCTCGTTAAAGTAGTAAGATTTAATGGCAATGATTAATTTAATAAAATCCTCACTACAATTGGTTGAGATCCTCAACTCAAAAAAAAAAAAATTAAAATGTTCATAGATTTTCACCTTATATATTTACACAATCTTATTATATATAAATAAAAGAAAAAACACGTAGAAAACCCTAAAATGCGAAGCAACATCTTCATAGATAATTCATTAATTTCGAAAAAAATAAAAAAAAATTAAGACAAATAAGAGAAAAAGAGAGGATTCACACTCCAAGGTGGGATCCAAAACTTTTCGATCGATCGATCTAAGTTTTTTTTTAAAAAGAAAAGGAACGGGGAAGGGATCTAGAGAGAAGAGGGGGAGGGGGGGGGGGGGGGGGACAGAGGACGCACCTCGCTGAGGTAACGCTTTTGGGAGTGGAGGTTGTCGAGGTACACGTCGTCCTCCGGATCCCTCCCCCTCTTCGAGCTCGGCGATGCCGCCGCCGCCGCCGATGAAGACGACGACTCTCCGCCGCCACCTCCGCCGCCGCCGCCGCCCATGTCGTCTCTCTCTCTCTCTCTCTCTCTGAGAATGGAGTGGGAAATTGGAAAAAAGAAAAAGAAAACGAAAAAGAGTGGGGTGGAAATGTTCTGGGGACCCCCTCAACTATAGGGATTTTAAAAAAAGCACCTCACATAATTTCTCTTTTTTAAAAAAAAAAAGAATGTTGAAAAATCTGAACACGAATACATCTACTTTGTGGGAACGATTCAGTCCTATAAATACTACTGAACTGTATGGAATCATTCCAATCGTACAATTTTTAATTCAATGGTCAAAAAATCGAAAGCATTAAATTTTTTAGTAGCTCTACACTGTATATACACACACACTACGAAAAAGATAGTTGTGTGGGTGATTATATATTTTGAGTGTTCAATTTACGACTATCTCCACCTCCATCCTTACTATCGTCCGTCATGCTTACGACTATCTCGACCTTGAACATGATCTCGGCCAAGGTTTTAAGTGCCCGCCAGCATGTACCGTATCCACCGTGTCGTACCGTGCCAACAAGATATCAGCACGATACAGATTTCGTGCCGATGGCACAGCTCAAAACCCTCTATTCTTTAAATTAGTAAGTAATTTAATCAATAAAGTTCAAAAATGTGATAAAAAGACATAATAAATAGTTAGAATATTTTGTTGCTAAAGAAAATAAACATTTCATTGTATTATGTATCGGCACACAAGAATTTTTTTGACCGGCACGTATCGGCACGGCTCGGCACGCACTGTATTATACCGTGTCGGTAAATTTTCGGCACGATCCCGTACCGTGGCACTTAAATCCTTGATACCGACTCTTTCTTTTGGCGCATTTGATGCCCTGGGACTGAGCCGAGCACGTAAAAACACTAAGAAAAATCAATGTTGGTATGCACCAAAGCAATTCAAAGAAAATTTATGTATATCATAAAAAATAGAGAGAGAGAGAGAGAGAGAGAGAGATGATTCCACCATGTTTGTTGCTCTCTTGTAGACCACCACCAGGAAGGAGTTGGAAGGTCACATGTGCTTGTAATTGCAAGACCACCACAACAATTTGTCTCATGCCAAAAAAAAAAAACAGAGAGAGAGAATAAAATACAACATCAAAAGGTTGGAATGTTTAAAACCCAAGAACATAAAAACACACACACACACACACACAAAAAGACATGTTTCATAAATAAAATTCCACTTCCAAAATTCAGCAACTACTAAAGCAGAGCAAAAACAAAGCAGTTGAGGCATTGCAACAAGAAAGAATCAGTTCAACAGAGCACCAGGTTTTAATTGCATCAACAAAGTTACTACATTTGTAAGATCAGTTCAAGCCCAGAGAACTTAAAATGGTCATAACATGTTATAGCACCCAGCATCTGCAACATAGCAACAAGAACAACACCAGAATATGCTTTTCTTGCTACTTCCTAACATGCCAGTTTTGATATTAGAATGAAGTGATGTAAAAACAATACAAACCATCTCAAACTGTTTTCAAGCTCAATCATATCTTACTGCCATGTTCTAGTAAATTGTCGACGCATCAACATCGACATTTCAACAATCTCACATGAGAACATTCGGCTTCATAAACCATCCTATACAAGTTCATTTATGTTAAAGATATGTAACAATCGCATCACATGCTACGACATCTCCGTTTTGTCTATGTATATTTTTATCCCGATTCTACGCGCAATGTTCTCATCAATCAAAAGTAAAGAGAACTCTCTCCATCTAGATTTCTCAATTTACTAAAATTGTATACCACATAAAAGTTTAGACCAGCTCAGAGATTGTAGTCTTCATACAACTCTCTATCATAAATTCACTAATTAGAACAATAACACTCGAAAATAACACGCAATCTTCAAAAGTTCATGTACCTAAAGCACTTTTCAACTCCACTAAAACCACTTATTTTGTAACATCTCTCCACCTTGTACCCACATTTCAGTTCCGGCATATCTTAACTATCATTGCTCCGCTCTCTTCATTGGTCTACTAACTAAAGAGGATTAAAAGAAGGTAGCAGTTCGGTACATCAATTTGTCCTCGAGCTACGGCTTCACATGGCACAATAGTAAATAGTTGTAGTAATTTTAAGCTTTTCAACCCACAGAACAAGAAAAAACGGCACGAGGACATACGTCACTGAAAAAAAATAAATAAACAATGCAGAGTTTAATAGAACTATCGATGCTTATTGATACAAATTCAAAAATTGATTCTCAAATTGATACAACCAACTCAAGCAGAACATCCATAGAGTCTTGAGCGCTTTAAATCGAACTAATAAGATATCGTTCACTTGGAAAACATCGAAATCCATAAAAGGAATCTCAAATGCATTGCTGAATTGAGAGCAGTTTTCAAAGATTTTTTTCTTTTCTTTTCCTTTTTCCCCCTCTTTCAAGATAGATTAACAAAAATGAATTGGCGGGCACCATATACAATATAAAAAGTGCCAAAAGCAGCATTCTACCTATATCTATAACTGAGCGCACGTTTTAATGTAGCATTCTTGTATTGTAAAGAGCGATGACGACCCTCAAAGAACAGAGTACTTGCCTGGTTGGGCGGAACCAGGGAGATTCAACGCTTGATTAGTATAGTCTTCAAGCACCCGTTTCACTTCGGCCTTCGCTTTCTTCACAGATGACTCGGTCGGCCCCTCGATAAACAAATAAAGCTTCCGTTCTCCTGGACCCGGAATCTTACCAGGAGGATAGAACTGTCCTCTTGTGGTAATAGCCGCTCCCGTCCACTCTGAAATTGGACCCAGAGTCTCCTTATGGGTAACTTTCCATCTCGCATTTTGCGGAAAGTCGTTAATTTCTAATTCCGCTTCGTAGTGTTCAGGCATTGCGTCGGCCTGTATTTTCGCCAGATTGTGCTGCAGATTCATTGCCGCAGCCAAAGCGGCGGCCCTCGCAGCAGCTTCGCTAGGCGTAGCTGCCACCCCGCCTATCTGCAGACCAGCCATACCAGGTAGGGTCACAGATGGTAGACCAGCTATACCGGGCAGGCTCACAGTTGGTAGACCAGCAGCGGTAGAAAGCAACTGAGCTGCAGTAACAGGAAGAGGGGCCGTAGGATTCATCGAGACCTTCGAAGCAGCAGCTAGTGCGGCGGCTTGCGCAGCAAGAGCAGCAGCTTGCGAAAGATCGCCTCCAGCTTTCCGAATACCATCGTCTTCAGAATCTGAGTCAGACTTATCTTCTTCAAATCCATATTCCCTCGCCTGAGCTTTCTTCGCAGCTCTCCTTGCTTCATCTTCCTCTTCATTAAACTTAAAACCACTGCCGCCATAGCCAGTTCCATGTGCTTGCTCCGTCCCTTGGTTTACCTTCGCCATAAAGCCATCGGCCAAAGCCTTTAAATCCGCAGGCACGGCCTGTTCAGATAGTTCCAGGGCTTTTACAAGGTCCGGTGCGTATCTCGCATCCTCTTCAGATATGAACGTCACCGCTAAACCCTTCCGTCCGGCACGGCCCGTCCGCCCCACACGGTGAACATAATCTTCATAATGGTTAGGGACATCAAAGTTTACAACTAGCTCAAGCTCCTTCACATCTAAACCCCTAGCGGCTACACTAGTGGCTATTAACAAGTTGCATACGTTGCTCTTGAAGTCGGAAATGGTCGATTCTCTATCGGTCTGATCTTTTGCGCCGTGCAACGAGAGGCACGGGTAGCCATGCTTGAGCAACTCCTTGAACAAAGAGTCGCATTTCTCTTGCGAGTGAACAAAAACGAGAATCTTTCCCTTCTCGTACCATTCTCCCAACAATTCTAACAACCGTAAGAATCGCTCACTCTCTGGCCGGACCTCCACTAACTGCGCGATATCTTTGTTCACAACACTCCTTCCGCCAACTTGAATTTCGATCGGCCTGTTCAGCACTTTCCGTGCCAAGATCTCAACTTGCCGAGGGAATGTAGCGGAGAATAGAACGGTCTGTCGGTCCGGCCGGGTATTTTGAACTATTCTAGTGATTTGCGGCTCGAAACCCATATCGAACATCCGATCGGCCTCGTCCATGACAAGATAAGTAACTCTCCTAAGGTTTGTTATTTTACCGCCGCTCGTACAAAGTATATCAATCATTCTGCCAGGAGTGCAGACAACAATCTCTGTACCCCTTTTCAATTCACTAATCTGTTGGGCAACACCTGAGCCTCCATAAACCGGCACACAGTTTACGCCCAAAACCTTGGTAAATTTCTTTATATCACTATGAATTTGTTGGACGAGCTCCCTCGTAGGCGCCATTATAAGCCCGATAGGCCCGTCGCCGGGCACAACGGGGGGCTGGTCCTTAATATGTCTCAGCATCGGTAAAACAAAAGCTAGGGTCTTACCTGATCCGGTTTTCGCTATTCCTATGCAATCTCGGCCGCTCATGATTATCGGGAATGCCTGAGCTTGGATGGGCATCGGCTTCTCGAAATTAAGCTTCTTGATAGTATCCAGTATTTTGCTCGCCAAGCCAGTTTGGTTCCACGTCTTTATCGGCTTCGGCACATCTTTTCCGTGTATTTTCAATTCAAGTTGCTTCCGATACGCCGCCACCTCTTCGGGCTTCATGTTCGCGATCTCTTTCACTTCGATATAGAAGTTCTTCCTGAACGGCGGGTACTGAATCTTGGAGTGATCGATGATCGACAGCTTCTCGGCCTTCGTCTTCCTCACCCTCTTCATGAACTCATCATCGTCCTCATCTTCCGGCGGCGCTTCGTCATTCTCAAGATCCTCGTAGTCCGAGTCAGAATCCTCGCCTGGGATTATCCTCCCCATTGCTTGCTTCCCGGCTTTCCTCGCTTGATCGCCATTACTAGAAGCTTCTTCCTTCGATTTCATGAACGCATCTAACGGGTCGATATCCTCCTCGTCATCGTTACCACCTCCACCTCCGTTCATCGTGGCTTCGCCGTTCACAGGATCGACCTCNCCAACGAAATTGAGAATCGCCAACTCAAATCACCCAAAAAAACCCAATTTTTCCACATCCTCTTCAACCATTTCTACGTTACGACCTCAATTTGTTCCCCTCATTTTCTCAAATAAACAAGAGTTGAAAAAGTAAACGCAACTGAAACGGTGGAAACACCAACATGTTTTCTACTCAAATCACACATAAAAACCAAATCTTTCCCCCACCTCTTCACCTCCCCCTACACAAAAACATCTAAAAAACTCACCTTTTTGTTCTCAAAAGCACAAAAAAGGAAAGAAAAATTGAACTTTAATGAGATGAAAACAGAGGAAGCAGAGGCCATACTCAAAGGGATGGTTTTCGCGGGGCGGTGGACGTGTAGTATAACGATCTTCTTCTCGCGGGGTACGTTTTGGAGCACCCATAAGAGATTCGCCTTCCACTCCTTCACGTCCTTCCCCGCCGCCACGTACACCTTCTCCCTCTCCGTCGGCGGCGCCGCGGCCGCCGCGGAGGGCTCTTCGCTGTGGAGGGTGGTCTCGGCATCGTCGAGGCCGCTGCTGCCGCTGCCGCTGCTCATGTCGGAGGGTCGGGTGCTCGTGCTCCGCGTCGACGCCGTCGTCGTGCTCCGATCCATCGACAGCGGCGGCGGCGATAGCACCGTTATGGTGCGGAAAAAGTTCATGGGAGCTCCCTCCTCCCTCTCCCTCTCCCTCTCCCTCTCCTTCTCCTTCTCTCTATCCCTATCTCTATCTTTCTCCTTCGCCCTATCCCTATCCCTCTCCTTCTCCTTCTCCCTCTCCCTCTCCCTCTCCTTCTCCCTCTCCCTCTCCCTCTCCTTCTCCTTCTCCTTCTCCCTCTCCCTCTCTCTATCCTTCTCCTTCTCTTTCTCCTTCACCCTCTCCCTCTCCTTCTCCTTCTCCTTCTCCTTCTCCTTCTCCTTCTCCCTGTGGCGGTTCTTATGGTGGTGGTGGTGATGGTGGTGCTTGTCGCCGGAGCTCCGCTCACCCTCCGATCGCCGGATCTCCCCGTCGCGCTCCTCCCTCCGCTTCTCCCTCTCCCGATCGCTCCTCCGCGGCTCCTCCTTCCTCTTCGCGTCCTCCTCCATGGCGTCGCCCTTCCCCGCGGATCGGCGAGCGAGCGAAAAACGAAAACCCTAGAAAATGGAACGGGAGCGAGGAAGAAGAAGACGACGACGACGACGAAGAGGGTTTCTTTTTTTTGTTAAATATAAAAATAAAATTTTAAAAAAAAAACCAAAAAGAGCCCTAGAGTTAACGAACTCGAGCTCGAACCGACCCGGGACTAGAAATGGGCCGGACCCGGTTCAAGTTGGGCCACAAAAACACCCAAGCCCACTTAGCACCCGCTTGGCATCAAGGCCCATCTAAATAGAGTTAGGGCGAAAGCTAGGGATGTCAACCGGGTCGGATTCGGGACGGATTTTCAAAAACTCGAACCCAAACCCGACTCCAAACCCGAAACTCGAACCCGAACCCGAAAATCCGAACCCGAAACAATTATTTCACTTTTCAATATTTCAAAATATATTATATTAAATTTAAATTTTTAAAATATAAATTCAAATATAATATCAAATTTTTATATACATATTATATATAATGTAAAATAAATTCGGATTCGGATCGAGTTCGGGTCGGATTCAGGTTCAGGTTGGGTATAGTCAAAATCCATATATGTATTCATATCCATAGGGTTTTGTTTTTGATATCCATATCTGAAACCATATCCATTTAGTATCGGATAAATTCGCTCCGTTTGGATTCGGGTTCGAATAAAATTTCGGATATCTGTACCCATTGACATCCCCAGTGAAAGCATATAACATATACTTATGGGTTTTTCACTGGGAGCATAGAAAATATATCGTAACATCACAACGCATTGCGATATGCGAAACGGAATATTACGTACGAAAACATAATAGAATATTTTTTTCACCTCGCTTTCTCACCACGTATATAACGCAATCTTTTCGCAATTCCAAACAAAGTCTTAGGAGTTAGGATAAGTTCTACAGAACCATATATTAGGAGCATCAATGGGTACGGATATCCAAGATTTTATCTGGCTCTGAATCCACATTCCACAACAAACTGACCCGAATTGGAATTTTATATTACAATTCGAAATGAAGATTAGCTTAACTGGGGCGGTGATCATGGCATCTAAGTGAACCAAATGCTGAACTAAATACTGACAATGAAAATAATACTTAGCAGAGTTAGCTGAGGGCTTGATGGTTAGTATCTAAGGTCCTAAATTCGAAACACAGTTGTTTTTATATTTCTAGTTGAGTTCATTTTTAAAACTTCTCACTCAAAAAATAAAAAATTTTTTGATTCTGACTTAGTTCGACAAACTGAATAAAATAACCTAACGAGTCATTTCGGTTTTGACGCCAGCCTATTCCGATTTGGCTTTCAATTTTAGTCATGATTTCGATCCAAACATGTCCTAACATTAAAGGCTGAGTGGCAGTGACACGATCTATTTTTGATAAAAGCCTATAGAATTTATCTAAATTAGTGAAAACCCCGTGCTTCGCTACGGATAAATAGTTTGATAAACATATAATAGTGTCATCAAAATACAACGTTAAGCGTAACTCAGTATAAATAATTTGATAAATATATAGTAGTGTAATCAAAATACGACATTAAGCATAACTCATATGAAAATACAATAAAGCAACAGTACAATAAACACAATCAATATATATATATATATATATATATATATATATATATATATAAAAGATGCATATTATATCAAAACGATATTATTATTATTTTTTTAAACAACAAAATGTCAAGATAAAAGACAAAAGATTATNTCCTGAAACTTGACGAGTGCTTATGTAATTAAATTACACACATAAACATTATCAATAGAGAGTTTAGTTGCACTGTAAAAATCTCAGTCCTTACGTTGACAGTGGTGGAGGCTCGGGCGACCAGCGGCAAACACGGAGGCTTGGGTTGTTGACGATGGACACAGCTGCGGCGGCGGGTTGAGCGGCTCGTGCGGCGGTCGGCTTGGGCTTAGCGGCCCGAGTGGAAACGGCGGGGGATGCGGCAGCGGTGGTGGCTGACAGCGGCTTAGGTGGCGACGACAGGGTATGTGGCAGCAGCAGCGGTGGACATGGTGGACGCGGCGGCGGCGACGACGGACGTGGGTTATGCGGCGGTGGTGACGGCAGACGTGGGGGATGCGGCGGCGGCGGCGGCTCGCCTCTATTAACTATATACATGTGTGTGTATATATATATATGCAGATAACATATATATATATATATGAAGGCTACATTAGCTGTAACTATATAATATTACAAAAATAGTTTTTTTTTAAAATTTTTTTTTTATATATATAAAATATTGTGTGTACTCAATAGTCTTTTTTTTTTATTATTATTATTATTATTATTATTATTATTTAATGGTAATAAGTCTCATCATTCTTTTTTTGCTTAACACAAAACATTATTAAAACAAAAGTCATGGGTACATTTTGAAGTAAGCAAAGGAAACAAAGTAATCCACCCATTTTTCTTGATTTTTTTCTTTCTTTCTCCCGAGGCAAGAAGGGTTCTTATTTTTTATTCTTTCTTACTCCCTAGGCAAGAAGGGTCGAGTTTCATTCAAAAACCTCTCGGAAATTTGCTGGTGAGATGGCATAAATTTTGTAGAGAGAGAAAGAGAGAAATAAAGAGAGAGGAAGAGAGAGAAAGAGAGAAAGAAAGAGAGAGAAAGAGGGAAAAAGAGAGAGAGTAAGAGAGAGAGGGGGATCAGTTCAGGATAGGGATGCAAACGGGGCGGATCCGAAGGCGGGAGAGTTCCCCCACCTCCCGCTCCATTTCTTATCGGGGCGGGGCGGATTCGGGGCGGGTTACTTTTCATTTTATTTTTGGCTCTCACTTACCGCTCCATTCGGGGCGGATCGGGGCAGGAGCCTGATTTTTGACGGATCGGGACGGATTGAGGGAAGAAAAGAATTTCCCACCTCCTGCTCCATTTACTTGGCGGATTGGAGCGGATTCGGAGCGGATTATATTTTTTTATATTTTTTGTTCCCACTTACCACCCCATTCAGGGCGGATCGGGGCGGAGCTCCACCAACCCGGATCTATTTGCATCCCTAGTTCAGGAGAGGGGGCGATCGGTTTGGGGAGAGAGAGAGGGTTGATCTCTTTGGTAGAGAGAGAGAAAGAGAGAGAGCGGTCAGTTTTTGGGAGAGAGAGAGGGGTGGGATCAGCTTCCAACCGCCACATGGAATAGGGTCATCCTCTAACCGCCACGTGTATTGACTGTTCTGTCAATTTAAATAGTTAAAGATTTTAGCATGTTTTAAAAGTTCAATTTTAACACTCAACCTTTCAATCTATCTACTACAAGCCATTGGATGGCTCTTCTGGTAAAAATTTTAGACTTACTACTTATTTTAGTGGAAATAGTTTTGTAAATTATAATAAAGCTGCTAATTAGATCTGTAAAAATAAACGAGGTATTCAAAATTTAAAATTTTAGAGTCACTAAATAGCTCAAATCAAATGCATTAAAAAGTTATATAGGTAGCAAAATTAAAAATTTAGAGGTTGGATTGTTGGATCATAATGGACCATAGTTGAGACATGTTCCACGTATTTTTACCTATATTTTTTTAAAAAAGATAGGGATGTCAATGAATATGAATACTCGAAGTTTTATTTGAGCCCGACTCCAAAAGGGATGGGTTTCACAATGCTAAATAGATATGATTTTGAATACGGATATAGATTTGAATTTCGAATTTCTGATCGGGTGCAAGTTTGCGTATGAAGTTTCAAAATCAATCGAGTTCGGACTTCGGGTTCAATTTTTAGGTTCCGATTGGAGTTCCGAAAAATTCACTCCGAATCTGATCCGTTGACGCCCCTCATCCAAGGACCCTGTATAAAACTATTATCCAGGATCCCCATACAAGTGGGATACTAATGATTTGACTAGTGACACTGTGGCAATGATTTGGCCAACCTACTAATGCATTCTTACACTATTCCAACAATTAACGTGCATTTTTTTAATTCTAAGGACTTTTACTTATTTATTTTTTATTACTATTCAAAATTCTTAATTTTATTTTGAAATTATCAAAATATTCATCTACCTCAATTTTTCATTAGTAAAACTTAAGAATTTGAAAATATTTGAATTTTTTTTAAAAAATCACTGAAGGCATTTTGGTCGATCAGAAATATATTAAATATTTTTGAAGTTTTTAAGAATATATTAGATCACTAAGCAAAAGCCCTTATTTATTATAGGGCGTATATATATATATATTTATTTTATAACTCATCATTCAAAATTTAAATACTTTTACTGGTTTTTGAGTATTAAAAAGAAATTGGTAACATTAGTGAGTAAATATGAGCCCTTGAGAGGTTGGAATGTAAAATTTATACCCTGTATATAGGTGCATAGGTAAAGCTGCTTCATTTAGTTTGGTGTTACAATCTAAAACTTGTACATTCTACAATATTGAGAGAGAAAGAGAGAGAATATAGAACTTCTACGATGATAAAGTGTCTGAATCGATGATGATCGGTACTGTTAAGTTTGATATTAAGACACATCGTTGAATTTAATTTATGCTACTTACGATCTCCTTGATATCAAGACTCTTTTAATGTTATTAGATAGAATGGAGTTGGGCGAAAGCATGCAGAGATATATAACACTCCACTAATCCCACATCAGATGAAAATAGAGTATACATTAGAACAAAAGAAATCTAGTATTAATAGCTGGGCTTATATATTTTGAGCTAGTGATTTAAATCTAATCAGTTGTTAGTGGTAACAGACTAGGTCGTCAGTTAGGAGTGTGAGATGGACTTTACATCGTCTGGTAATCGTAAACTACAGAGAATCTTAATTTGAGATTTTTCTACATTATTTTTGAGGTGTTTAAGTAATCTCAAATTTTACCTTACATTAACCTTTAAAAATTGCTAATTCTAAAACCACTTGAATACTAAAAAAATAATGTGGCAATATTATGAAATTCGGTTTCTATAAAGTTTATCAAAACCTTTAGCATTAATTATATGTAATCTATGCATAAAATTTCTGTCATGTGACTCTGATGTGCTGAAGATGTTTAATAAAACCTGACAAAAAATTCAGATTAAATTAAATAATTGCAACAATTGATTCTCCACTTATTCAAATTTAACTTTTAAAACTTTTATAGTTAATTTTTGTGTAGGCCATCCCAATTCCCAATAATTAATGGACCCAATTTCAACTTTAACTTTACCCCTTTGAAGTTCTTAGTTAGACTCCTTTTAGAGCTTTTTCTGAAAAAATAATGATAAAGATAAAACCCCATCTTCTTAATCAAAAGGAGAAAGGATCTATATTTAATAAATAAATAAATAAATAAGCATATATATATATATAGATTTGATTTGCTTTTAGCCATGCTATGTTGTTTCCTATGACAAAGTGTTCAAAGATACCATTGCATCATTGGCATAGCCTTTAGATGGTTAATGAGGGCCATGTGCTTGGTTTTAAAGCATGTTTTGAGCACAATAAATACTAGTATTTATTAATATATCATGTGGTCCAAGGATGATATATAATACAAAATTACACTGAAATGCTTTTAATAGCACCAAATTATTTGTACTACTAAATTTTCGGCCCTCAGATGAAGACATATGCGGTTAAGATAATAATGATTCTCTAGAGTTGAATGGATGTGTAGTTGAATAGTATGATGTAACAGATAAAAATGATCAAAAAGATAAATATAACGGTAAAAAATTTGATAGCACCAAACGCTTAGTGCTTTTAGAAGCACCCCAACCAGACTCTATAATAATTCCTGGATATATAATACTCTATTAGAGTTCGGAATGAAAACAGTCGAATACGGTCAGATTTTTGACAAAACTATATCCACATTCATATTTTTCTTGGGATGTAAACTTGGATTCGGATATATATATCCGATACTAAATCTTTATTACCATATCCACTAAAAACGAATTCGAATTCAGATATAAATTGAATTTGCATTCGGATATTGTTCGAATAATAATATATACTAATATGGATATAAAAATATGAACTAAAATTAGCGCGAATAAAATACACAATGCAATTAAGATTCACATTCATGTTCAAACATCACATATCAATATTTTATTCAACAAATTAAAAAATATAAATGCAATTTTAACATAAAAATCATAATAAAATAAATAAAGAATACAATAGAAAACCACTTTACTCCTCTATAATATATATTAACATCCCTCTTATCTTCTAGGGGTGAAAACGGTTGAATACGATCGGATCTTTTAAGAAACTATATTCGCATCTTTGAATACAAATTCAGATATGAATATATATTGAATGCTAAATTTTAACATCCCTATTCACATCCTGTAGAATCTAGTGTCGAATTCAATCGAAGCTTATCCTAACACTTTCACCTCTAATTACAGTTGCTTATCACATCTATGTTTAGCTATATCACACTTTTGGTCCTTAAACTATGGGGCATAAGATACTTTGGTTCGTAAACTTTAAATTGTTTTACTTTTTTCTCGAAACATTTTAATCTATTATAATCAAGTCTCATAATCCAATTTAACTGACTAAATATTCATGTATTGGTAATGTGAAAATAATATAACAGTATTGTGAATGATAATGCAACAATAATTAAAATATCACATTACTTTCACATTGGCGTTAACAAAAAATTATAACAAAAAGAAAATTTTTTTCATCAATCTATATAGCGTCAAAGAATTATTTTTAAATTTTTTTTTCTTTTAGAATTAACACGAAGAAAAATTACAGCTTCCGAAAGATTCCTATAAAGTAATCAAAATTTTACATTATAATAACAACACATTAATAATATATAAAAACAGTGATAACAATACGTTAATAATATATAAAAATAGTGAGTAATGGTACACACCCTCTTATAAGCTCACCAATATTTTACTTATGTAGTAACAGGAAACAATTATTTGGGTAATAGTTATAATTCACGGGAACAAAATTATAGTTCATAAGTTTAGTAGCAAAGTAAATAGTACTAATAATAATAATAATAATAGTAATAATGTGTTTGCACACATATTGAAAAGAGTCTTAAGTGATTTATTTGCGCATGTCATAAATTTATCAACTAATGGATAATCTATATGTTAAATTATAAAAAATCTTTTTGTAAATACTCACGCTTTTTTTACTTTTTCTTCCTAATTTCCAAAAACCTACATTTTATTCCCCTCAATATTTCAAATTGTTGCATTTAGACCCCCTCCATCAGGATTTTATTATTATTTCGTTCATTTTTTATAATTTATACTGAAAATATTCTTAAAAATAACAAAAAATATTAAACATTATTTTTTAATAGAAGAAATAAGAATAATTTAGTTATTTCGTCATCTCCATTAACGACGTACTCCCTCTGAAAATATTCCTAAAATTTTAAAAAGGCAAAATGTAAATTTTTGAAAGTAAAAAAAAAAAGAAAAAAGAATATTTACAAAAAAAAAATTCTATAATTTAGCCTAATCTAATATAGTAACATTTCGCACAATTTGCACAATGCAACGCAAATTTCCTTTTTAATTTTCAAATTAAAAAGGAAATTTCACAATTGGACCTTTTTAATTTTCAAATTTCACGATTTTTATAATATCATTTGTCCCGTATTCTAATTGATCTCAAAATTACAAATTTTAAATGGCCAATATTATAAAGTAAATTTGAAATTATTTGATCATTGTACAAATAATTTTAAAAAATTAATAAATTTTATAAAAAAATAATTTAAATTATATTCAACGGTACTGATCATCTATGATAGACCGTCTAGTTTTACTTCTAAAAGTATTCTGTCAAATGTAGCACCAAATTCAACAAAGTGTAAGTGCTGCATTACCTTCCTGAATAAGGACAAAAGAATAAACTACTTACTGACATTGCCACCACAGTTATCTTTGTTTATGACAACTAATGTTAGCTAAAGTAAATTTAACTTTCTTTTTCATAATAATAGATTCAGAAGACTCATAAGTTGAATTGAGTGAGTTTAATAAACTGAATGAGGCTGCAGTTAAATTTACTGATAATAATAGACTTAATGTCCAGATAAATTAAGTCAGGCTGAAACCCGTCGGCAATGTGGTCTTTACTGATAATCGACTTAATGTCCAGATGAATTAAGTTAAGTCGGGCTGAAACCCGTCAGCAATGTGGTTGAACTCTTAAGTGCGATCAGCACATCCTTTCCTACTAACACGTGCTTTGAATAATTAGTTAGTGCTTATGATCCACAAGCTAATTCCTAATCCATTGTTTTACCGACCATAAATGCTCATTTTTATTGTTTAATTTACTATAACTTTACTTCAGATAAAAACTCAAACTTTCTAAAATATCGTAATTGACTTTGGCCGCAGCACCTCCAGCTAGAGATGTCAACGGGTCGGATTCGGGGCGGATTTTTAAAAACTCGAACCAGAACATGACTCCGAACCCGAACCCGAACCCGAACCCGAACCCGACAGATTTTAAAATCCATATCCAAATCCCAACCCGACCAAAAATCCGAAACCCGAACCCAAATCCAAACCCAAAAATTTGAAACCGAAACAATTATTCTTTTTTCAATATTTCAAAATATATTATATTAAATCTAAAATTTTAAAATACAAATTCAAATATAACATCAAATTTTTATATATATATTATATATAATACAAAATAAATTCGGGTTCGGGTTCGGGTCGGGTACAATCAAAATTCATATCCGAATTCATATCCGTCGGGTTTCAATTTTTGATATCCATATCCGAATCCATATTCATATCCATCGGATATATTCGTTTCATTCGGATTCGGATTCGAATAAAATTTCGAATATCCATACCCATTGACATCCCTACCTCCAACCCAAATCACTTATGAGAGAAACAAAAATATATTATAAGATATTAATTTGTTTCTCACGCGTTCGGCTTCGCATCATTCACTTTTTGTTAAACAAACAGCTTAATCGAGAAAACATTGATTTCACAACTATATAAAAAAACAAACAAACAAACAACAGCAAAATAAAATTAATTTTGATTTTCAACTCTAATAATAATCCATCAGATTCCGGATTAGCAACATAACGACAAATAACGTCCGTTAGTGACGCGCTAACGGACAAGAAGGGTTTTAACGGATAGGATCCGAATGCATTACCCGACAAATAAAAAAAAAAAAAAGCAAAATAATATAAAATATACGACGTGACGGTGTCATAAATCACGTGGCATGTATCCGTACCTTTTCCATTTCAAGGGAAGTGTATGAGAAAATCTATGCCCTCATCGAAAACCCCGAAGTTTCACCATTTTAGCCCCTGATCTTATTAATTTTTAAAAAAATTTTAAATACCACCGCTAATGTAATTTTGTACTTTTTTTTATTTTAATATTTTATAGTTTAAAATATATTAATTTAATATTTCATAATTTTACTTTATTTTTTTATTATATTGTTACTAAATTGATATGCTTTAAATCATAAAATACTAAAATAAAAAAAGTACAAAACCATAGGAGTGATATTTGAAGTTTATCTTTAATTTTATACTTTGGTTCGAAAATGTATGAATCTTATCTAAACTAAATTTTATCATTTTGAATCAGCTGGCGATATTTTAAAATTTAAATTTTACTGTTTAACTTTTAAATTTTGAATATATTACTTATTTTTTACAAATTTAATTAATATATTTTATACAATTCCGACAAATATAAATTTATTAAAATAAATAATTAGTTTAAATTAATATCAAATTTTCGTTAATCAACTCAAATCAAACAAAATAATTGGAATAGTAGAATATAAATTTGAAATATTTGATAGTTAATTTAAAATAATCTATAATTTACATAAGCTCTTGGTTATTAAATTCCTAACCTCTATATATTAGTATGTTTCGGCACATCTCTTGCATAAAATCTAACGAAACTTTCGAATAAAGAAAATTTATTTTTTTATTCTAACATGTAAAAATAAAAAATCAATAAAATTTGAAAGTAGAATCAACCGCTTCTTCAATTAGCATGATAATCTTAAAATGTAGAAGAGAATAAACAACTTTTCTCGTATTTTAAGATTATGTACAAATTAAATATGGGATCAAAACAATTCTATAACTAATAATTTCGATCGAGGGAAATGCCGAAATAAACTATTTAAATTTAAATTTGTGAAAGTCAATTCAAACAATCAAAAAAAAAAAAGAGAGTATATTTTCCAACTCCTAAACTATTTGAATCGCCTAAACAAATATATATATACACACACACACTAAATATAAAAAAATCCATGCGCGAGTGAATTAACACAAAACGACGATATTTTTCTTTTTTTCTTTTTTTTTTTTAAACTTGAACATTTACAAAACATTAGGAAATGTTTAGGGCTAATCCCATACCATTTTAGACAACAAATATTGTCCAATGATCATAAAAAAAACTAACTCTCTTTTTCCCCCGTAGAAGAAGAAGAAGAAGAAGAGAAACAAAATAATATACAAAACAAAAAAAAAAAAAAACGAATTGGTTTCAACTTTCAAGTAGTGTTCGTTTTTTTTTTTTTNTTAATCAATCTCCTAGTTGTGTATTAATAATCAAAAGTGCAAGTGCTAATAGTGAATGATATTTTTTCAATTAAAATTTTTTGTTTTTTTTTTTTTTTTTTTTTTTTTGAAATGGTTTGGAGAGTTAACGGAGGAGAAGAGGGACGGAGACTCACCTCACCTGGAGGAGGAGGAGACGTTGACGGCGTTAAGACCGCGGGCGAGGCCGTTAACGGCGCCGTAGCTCCGGGGGGCGAACCCTAGGCACCCGAGGAGGAGGCCCTGGCGATAGGGGAGGAACGTCCTCCGCCGCATCTCCTCCGCGTGGGCCCGATTCGCCGCGTACAGCCTCTCGTGCGGCGACGGCGACGGCGCCGACCCCCGCCGCCGCCTCCCTCCGCCGCCGCTCGCCGGAGACCTCGGCGGCGGAGGGCTAGGGTTGGGGTTTCTAGGCTTCGTCTTCGCCGGAGGAGGCGGGGGTTTAGGTTTGGATCGGTCCTTGGAGGAGGAGGGGGAGGGGGAGGGGGAGGTGGAGAAGGAGATGGAGCTCCAGAACCTCTCCTTGGATCCGCCGCTCCCCTCGCTTTTGCTCCGGTTGAGGAGCTCCTTGAGGAAGATCCACTTCTTCAATCGCCTGCTCGAGGAGGAGGAAGAGGAGGAGGAGGAGGAGGAGGAGGCGGATGAGGAGGAAGAGGACGATCGGGATGCGGCGGCGGGGGGAGCGGAGGGCGCGGGCGCGTCGATCGGCTTCGGATCGGGGTCTCCGGCGCTCCGATCGTCCCGATCGGGGCCTCCCCCGTCCTCGATCGCCCAATGGAGCGGCGCATTGCGGAGCGGGGAGTGCGACCGCGCCCTCCGACGGATCGACCGGCTCCGGAGCTTCAGATCCCGGCCCCGCCCCGCGATCTCCTCCTCGTCGTCGTCGTCGTCGTCTCCGGCGGGGTCGAGATCGGGGAGTGGGGGGAGCGCGTGGGGGCGGTGGAGGTGGGAGGCGAGGCGCATGGGGCGGATCTGGCCGTTGAGGAAGAGCTCGTCGGCGGCGGACATGGATCCGGCGGCGGCGGAGGCGGGGAACCGCGCGGAGAACTCGAAATCGGCGGCGAAGGTGGGGGAATCGGAGGGGGAGTCGAGGGGGAAGGAGGAGGCGAGGGCGAAGTGGACGGGGCTCGTGGGGGCGCTGTAGAATAACCCTACCGTGGAGCCCATGGCGGAGGAGGGTTCGTTGCCGGGGCTCGAGGGTGCGCTCACGAATGGGGTGGAGCAGGAGCTCTCGTCGTAGTCCTCCTCCTGCTCCTCCTCTTCATCCTCGTTGGGGGCCGCGTCGAGGAAGAAGGCCTCGTCTTCTAGGGCTCCTCCTTCCCCCCCGCCGCCGCCGCCATTGCTAGGGTTTTGGAGCTCCATCAATGAGAGAGAGAGAGAGAGAGAGAGAGAGAGTGAGAGTGATAATAGTGAGGGGGTGAGGAAATGTGTGGAGGGGGGAGGTTTTAAGCGAGGAGAGAGAGAGAGAGAGAGAGAGAGAGAGAGAGAGAGAGAGGCGTTTCCTACGAAGAAATTCGGTGGGCCCGGTTTACCGCGTCATCTTTGGTGGACCACAAAGGATAGGGGCGTTTTTTGCGAGGATTTATTTGGTGGGCCCGGTTCGCCACGACATCATTGGTACACGAAGAGAGAGAAAGAGAGAGAGAGGTGTTAAATGTGAGAAATTATTGGGTAGGCCCGGTTCGCCACGTCACTACGTTGGACCACGACAGCGAAACGTCTCATGCACGGAATTGTTTCGTAGACCATGTTTGCCACGTCATCATTGGAGGACCACCACCTCGGACCATGCTTCGTTGGTTTCTATGATTAGATGTTTGTGAAATTGCATGGAGGTACTTTAACTATAGGTGATTGTTATATTAGCCCCTGAAATTTTACGTACTTTATTTTAATTAACATTTTATTTATACTTTTATTATTATTTGAGACGTATGAATAAAGTAATTTGGTAGAGTTTTTTTTTTAAAAAAAAGAGCATTATATTTGTTCTACAGATGTTCTATAAGAAGCAGATTCATGAATTAGTAGCTAGTAATTATTAAATAAATTCAAAAAATTATGGATTAATCTTATCAATTTCTACAATAGTTGATTAAAATAAACTTAAATAAGAAAAATCTAGAAGTTAAAAAGCATAAAACCGTGTTACAAAATGCTCCCTAGCTGAGGGGTTTTAGAGAAATTGGTTCACAGATGACGTGGAGGACCCGGTCCATCATATAATATCTTCTCTAACGCCGGCTAATAAATATATTCGACCAAAAAAACACCCTCTTTATTTGCGTCGGCAGTCACCTTATTAAATATTTGATAAGGTGACAGCAATTGCTTCTGCAGTTGGATCTATTCCTGCAGTTCCAAGCTTCGGTAATTCGCGATTATAATTCGATTCAATCAGTCCCACGTTATTTTGAACATTACTTGATCTAATCTAACCTCACGCAATTCTCAACGTGAACCATTTAAGCATCTGGACACATTTCGTAGCATACAGGAATCAAACTCGTATGCGGAAGTCGAACCCGTGACCTCTGGTTCTGATACCGCTTATCGGATCGCTGGTGCTAACCATTAATCCCAAAAGATCGAGTTATTAGAAATACGCAACCAAATCACAGCGTCCACGGGTCTCGATTGTGACTTGATCCAACCAGCCTCGTACCAGTTTGAACATGACTCGGCTCAACTCAATCTCACGTCATTCCGAACATGACTCGGCCCAACCTGACCTTCCATCACAGGGTAAATGCTGGCCCATTTAAGCCAATAATTATAAATGCAATGCAGCTACAATTGCATATAGTCAAATAGTCCCTGAGATATATTTATTTCATCGAAACTGGATTTTGGATTTAAAATTATACAATATTGGAACAATTTATATAAGGCCTTTTTGCATAAAAAATCTACTTATTTTGGGCTTTTGCAAAATCGGGTCACCTTTTTCGTTTTTGCAGATTCGGTCCGCTTTTTCAGCAAACTGACCAAAATACCCTTATTACTTTTTCTCTTTCCTCTTTATCTCTCCTCTTCGTTTCTATCGTTCTTTTTTTTTTTCTCGCCGAAAAAAAAAAGGCGGACCGTCGCCTTCTTCTTCACCGTCGTCTCCCTCCTCACCATCCTTCTTCACCGTCGCCCCCCTCCTCACCCTCCTCTCCACCGCCCGCGACCCCCTCCTCCTCTCCTCCGCCGCCGCGGACCCCCAGCCCGATCCCGTCGCCGCGGTGGCAGCGGCCGCGGCGAACGGGGTTGGGCTGGATGCGGAGAAGAAGACAACGGCGAAGATGAAGAAGGGGAGGCCAAGCAACAGAGCGCAGGAGGGGGAGGCGGAAGCGCAACCGGCGCCGGCACCAGCGCCGCGCGTGTTCTTCTCCGTCGACGCTGCCCCTCCTCCCGCCGCCGCGCAGAAGCCGCCGACCAGCGCCTCTGCTTCTCCCACGACGACGTCGAGACGCCGCGTCCGCCGCGGACCCCCAGCCCGATCCCGTCGCCGCAGCGGCAGCGGCCGCGGCGAACGGGGTCGGACTGTTTTTTATTTTAAACTGCACATCTTTAACAGATATTTATACTGCTTCTCCTCTTGTTGCACTGTTTCTCCTCTTGTTGCACTGTTTCTCCTCTTTAAAGAGGAGAAACAGTGCAACAAGAGGAGAAACAGTGCAACAAGAGGAGAAGCAGTATAAATATCTCTTAAATGGGTGCAGTTTAAGATAAATGGGTGCAGTTTTTTTTCTTGTTGCACGATTTTTACTCTTGTTACACTGTTTTTTATTTTAAACTATACATCTTTAACAGATATTTATACTGCTTCTTCTCTTGTTGCATTGTTTCTCCTCTTGTTGCACTGTTTCTCTTTAAAGAGGAGAAACAGTGCAACAAGAGGAGAAACAGTGCAACAAGAGGAGAAGCAGTATAAATATCTCTTAAATGGGTGTAGTTTAAGATAAAAAACAGTGTAACAAGAGGAGAAATGATACAACAAGAGGAGAAACGGTGCAACAAAAGGAGAAACAGTGCAACTTTCATTTAAAGAGTGTAATTTTTATCTTAGTGGGTGCAGTTTATATCTGAAAGAGTGCAATAAGAAGAGAAACAGTCTAAATATCTTTCAAAAAGTGTAATTTTTATTTAAAAAGTGTAATTTTTATTTTAAAGCTGCAGTTTACATCTTAAATAGTACAACTTGTAATTTTTTTGTAGTTAACGATACAATTTCATCTTCATCCCTTTTTTTATATAATTTTTTATCTTTATTTGTTTTCTGTTTTTTTTTTGTCACCCTCTCTGTCAATAGCCATGGTGTCGGTGACGACGCCACTAAAGACCCCCCACTCTAAGGCTGCAGCGCCGCAGTGATCTCCACGGTGTCGGCGTCGGTGTCGGCGAAGATGCATCGTCGTCGGAGGCAGCAAAGAAGGAGGGAGAAGAAGAGACGGGAAGGGCAGGGAAGAGCGAGAGAGGCACCGTCGTCGGAAACTGTGGAGGAGAGTCAGAGAAGAAAAGAAAAGAAAAATGCAAAAAAAAAAAAAAAGTCACAGCCCGGCCTTAGGGGGATCGGAGGCGAGGAAGGTGGGGGCGCCGGCGGCGACGCCGCTCTGTCTTCGCCGCTCTCTGGGAAGAGAAAGAAAAAAAAGAACAAGAGAAAAAAAAGAAAAGAAAAAGGTATAAGGGCACCTCCGCTCCGTCTTCGCCGCTCTCTGGGAAGAAAAAGAAAAAAGAATGAGAGAAAAAAAGAGGAGAGAGAAAGAGGAAAGAGAAAAAGATATAAGGGTATTTTGGTCAGTTTGCTGAAAAAGCGGACCGAATCTGCGAAAGCCAAAAAGAAATGGATTTTTTATGCAAATTGGGCTTTATATAAAGTTGGACTATTTATACACTAAATTATGAATAATATAATATATAACGTACAAACAAATATAATATATTATAATATATTATAATAAAAGTTATGCATTGTGCGTATAAATGATGTATATACTGCAACATTTATAAAAATACTTGCACTAGTTGAAACTACAGTCAATTTAGATGCAGTTTCAAGTTTCAACTGCCAGTTAGGTCTTATTTTGCTGTTTTAAGTGCAGTTATTGAATTACAAATATATTAAAATACATTGGATTTGAATCTACGTATAGTTATAATTGCAGTACAGCTATTATAACTATATACAACCAAACAGTGCGGATCGATCCCCTACAAAACTTGTTCAAGAACAAAAAAAAAAGTGTGTCATGAAGTAGTAGCGGCGCCTATCGTAGAACAAAAAAAAATACTTGCTTTTTAAAACGAAAGAAATTATAGCATAATTGGCGCTCGCAATGTGTCATATCCTAAAATATTATAACAAAAGTTTTGGAACCGTTCAGAATCTAATCACTTTATATTTTTAACTCAATTTATTTCTAAAAAATTAACGAAATATGTATATTGCTTGAAAAAAGTTTCAAAATCAAAAAGTTAATTTAGGGCAAGTGTGGTAATGTGGTGGCTAATTGCATCATTTTATATTTAAAAAAACTCGAACAAAAGAATTTTAATTCCTCATGGCATTAAATATTGATAAATTTGAGTGCAAAACTTTATAAAACTAAGTTGACATATCACAATTAATCTACATCTTAATACCTATTTAATGTTTAACTTAAAAATTACATAAAATTAATAAAATTTTTTAAATTTTACAGCTGAATTTATTAGTTCCTTTATAATTTTAGATTTTTTTGAAAGAATGACAAAAGATAGAATAAAAATTTACTTAACTTTTAATACATGCGAGTTACTGCCACAGGAGCTTAAATTTAAAGAGGATTTTTAAATTTAGGCAAATTTATTTATATTCATGAAAATAAGAACAAGTAGCTTAGATATCATATCACAAGTGAGGTACTTGTTTATAAAATATCAAAATTGTTGGGCCTCTTTCACAAATTGCCATGGTTGTGGGGCCCTGGTTCAGAGAGCGAGGAAAGCGCCGCTCCACGTGGACGTTAATAACTGTGCGCACAATCAAGACGTGTACACGTCATCATACGTGGCCTTTTTTTTTTTTTTTTTGTGCGGTTCGGAGTCACAACAACGCCTCGTACGCTCACGGGATTTGCTGTGATCGAGCGAGTCTCAGTTCGTACGACGACGCTCTCATGCGAAACGTGTCCGTGTGTTTCGGCGTACACAGACACGTGTCGACGCACTAGCGCCGTTCGTATTTGGCAAGTCAACGACTACGAACATGGGAGGTGGTGAAATAATACGAGGAATTATTGCTTGCACCAGGTGCATCCGTACATATCATGAACCGCATCCATGTACTTGATAATAAATAATTTAAGATTAAAATTTAATATCGTAAAAACGATTAATAACATCCAGGGGCTAATAATTAGAAAAAAAAACTTCAAATATCACCCCTTTAGTTTCACACCTTTTCACTTTAGTATCTTGTAATTTAAAATATATCAATTTAATGCCATGTAATTTTATTTTTATCTTTTTATTATCGATTCTACTAACTTTTTTCGTTAAATTAGCGACAAAGTTAAAACTAAAGTGTACTGAAGTAAATATTCGATAAACCTAGATAGAATATCTGAAGTTTTTTTTATATAATTTAACAAAATATTAATAGAAAAGCTAATAAAAATATAATAATAAAATCACAGGATACTAATTTGATACACTTTAAACCACAGAGTACTAAAGTGAAAAAGTATAAAACTACCTTAGTGGTATTTGAAGTTTACTCTAATTATATCCAACCAAACGGGTCGGTTAAAGTGCTTATTACAGTAGTACGGTGCATGAGATGTACGGATGGGCGTGGTGCAGGAAACAGTTATATCTCGCGAAGTGGTACACCGGGACGGCACTGTTAAATGCGACATACCTCTGTCACGTGACTTTGGTGGGCCCCGCATAGCCGACAACCGTCCGATCGGTATCGTACGGTAGATCCCGTTCGGTTTGTTTTTTTTTTTTCGGGCCTTTTTTGCATTTACAACCCCCAAAATGGCCCTGTCAAAATTTAATGGAACAATTTCATAGATACCCCTTCCAAAACTTAAAATATCATATATGCCCTTCTAAAGTTTAAAATATCACATATATTCCTATAAATATCGAAAATTAACATCAATACTCCTACTGTTAGTTGTTCTAACTTTACTATAGTTATTAAATGGTTAACTTTTAATATGACCAGTTTACCCTCAGCTCCCTTAAGTAAAAATGTATGGAGACCCCCTCAACTATATGTCGTTTTAAAACAGCTTCCTCAACTTTTATATTTTAGTTGACATCCCATTAATTTTTAGTTTTTAAAATATTAACTAATTTAGTACATGGAAAATGAGAATTTTGTCAAGTTTTTTTTGATGATTTCACTAAATTTAGTGGCGCTATTTATATTTTTAGCAAATAAATAACTATGTATAAAAATTTAAATAAAAAACAAAGTTGAGGATTTTTTTCGATCTTTCTTTAATCTTGGAAGCTTCCAAAATATTTTAACCAAAATTATTCACGATAATTTTATCTGTATTAAATGCATTAAAAAACTGAAATATAATATATTTTAGCTTTTGAACAAAACTCTCTCTCTTTTTTTTCAATCAACAAAAAAAATGCATGCATATAGTTTTGTGATTTATTTTTGCTTAAATAGAAAAAAATTAAATCTACCATTTATTTCAAAATTACTATTACTGATTAGAAATGCGAATTGATATAGGTATATCTGAACTCAATTTTGAATGGATGAACTTAATTGATGCTGAGTAGAGATAGTTTCAGTTATAGGTGCAAAAAAAGAAGTCTCATTATATTCTAATTCAGTTATGATTTTGATCTATATCCAAACGGAACTTGAACCGAAATCCGAAGTCAAAAACAAAACCAAAATTATATAAAAACATATTATATATAAAATACATTTTTTTATATATTTTTAATAAATAATATATATTAATAATTTAGTTTAATATTTAATATATTAAATTAGTCAAATTTACATTTATTGAAATACCTACTAGTAATTTAACTATTGATAAGAGATAAAGGGTAAAAATGGCATTTTAAAAATTTAACCCCATTTCATATGAGCACTAACGGACTTTAACTAGTGGAGGGTATGTATAATAATTTTTTATATATTGGAGGGTATTTATGATATTATCAATTTTAGAAGGGTATTGATGAAATTAATGGTTTCCATAAGAGCATCTATGAAATTATCCCAAATTTATAAATTTACAAAAATGACCCTTATCCTGCCACGCAAGCACCACGTCAGCGCAACGGGAGCGGGGCTAGGGCCAGAGTGTTTAAATTGAACACGGTGAATGGTTCACCGTGTCCAGAGTGTTATTCATGCCCTTGGTCTTGCAGCGGGTCGGAGAGAGCCTGGGGCAGAGGGAGAGAGAACCCTGGGGGTAATACATGAGACACGGAAAACCATTCACCGTGTCTTAGACACGGTGAATGGTTCACCGTGTTCAACTTAAACATCCTGACCCCAGCCCCGCCCACACGGCGCTTGCGTGATAGGACCAGGACCATTTTTACGAATTGAATTTTGACAGAATGATTTTTGAAATAAAATTTTTCCAGGCAGCTAAATGCAAAAAAAGCCCTTTCTTTTCCCTTCTTGGGTTAATTGCAGGACAAAAAATTGTGCAGGGACTAAACTCCAATTGTTCTTTTGAAACGGCTGGTTAAAAAAATTAATTTTTTTTTATTTTTTTTTCAGATTTCTTAAAAAAACTATTATTTTTATTTTTTGATTTTTTTAAAACGAAAAAATAATTAAGTCTTCCCAAAAAAAAAGTCTTTTTTTTGGGGACCAAATGGGTAGAAATTAAAAAAATTAAAATAATTCTTTGATAATTTTTTAGGTTCTGAATTTAATGTCAAATTAATTTTCAAACTATTTATCATGTTAACCATCTCATATTGCTCGATGAGATTGGTCAAATAAGTAAATATATCAATAACTTAATTGAAAACATCCCAATATCATGTATGTCATCATATTAATAATTCATTAGAAAAATATTTTTGAGAGATTCATATTAAATTTGACCAGATTTAATGAATTCGATACGTCACTCGCAGAGAAACATGTGTTAATATCAATTATTTCCTAGAAAGATGCTATATTTAATAAACAATGATGTAAAAAAAAATATTAAATTTTTTTTTTTGAATGTGTTCATCTACTCACAAACATTATGATGTTCATGTTCATGTTCATGGCATTGTTGTTGGACATTACAATAGACCACTAGTGAAGAGAAAACACATGAGACACATCCATTTGAGCAAAATTTGGATCTAATACTACACATAGAAGAAGCACAAAAGATTCAAACTCTTTGATTTTAGGACCATTAATTAACATGAACTGGTGTGGACCGAAAACATTTCGAGCAAAAAAACAACATGTTGTAGTAAAAAAAAAAAAAAACTTAACAAAGCAACTTGAATCTTTAAAACATTGCTACTCCCACAACAATTTACTTGAATATTTAAACACACTTGTTGCGATGCACCGAAAAAGTAGTTAGAATCATGCAAATGTCCTATATATATGGATTCATGTAGATACAAGTTGATGCACATGACATGTTAAGATGAAAAAGATGTACACATAAATACAAAACCCTGAAACAAGGTTTACTTACTTGTATATCCCTGCAGCATCTGGCGAAAAACATGTGCCCTTCGGAAACTTATTTGTCGCATATAAACCCTGGGAAACTATTTTGAAGGAAAATAAAAACAACTTCCTCCAATTAAGTTGGATGAACTACTGAAACATAGTGGTATTTTTGTAAGAAGCTGCATAATTGAGGGTTATATGTGAAATTTGGCGAGGATACATATGTAAAAAGCTCTCCCTCATACCCCTCCCCACGGCCCAAAAACATTTCAGATAAAATTTTATTCAACAGGGGAGAATTTGCAAGGTTCCGAAAAGCACATTAATACAACAAAAGCTCAGATTAGACACAAGTTAATTCACTAATACTGTGTGAGCAAGAAATATTGCTATGATACTCGACGAAGCAATTAATTCCCCCAAAAGCAGAGAATTTAGATTAAATACATCAGACGGAGGAAGACATTTACAGATTCAAGCACAAAAGGTTTGAGTCATGGACTTTCAGAAACCCATATAAACTAATATGTCTCTGAAAGGCTTCCTTAAATTAGGGTTTACTCTCCACCGGAAGCTTTCTCGTTCTTTTAGTTTTCTTTTTTTTTTTTTTTTTTTGACTTTCACCGAAAAGGTAAAACAGTTCAAGGTTGATGTAATGCTCGGTCAACCTCAAAGAACACATAGCTAAATGAATGAACTAGAAAAAGGAAAAAGGTTAAACTGGAGAAAGCAATGTGTAAATATACAATACAGCTAAATAACTTACAGTTGACTGGGAGGAAGGGCAGCTATTATGGGGCTTCAATATCAAAATCAGCAACAACTTCATCGACCAACGAACTTAATATCTCGCTCTCGATCTCTATACCCAATTCAAATGATTCGGTTTCAAAGTCGACCCACCTCCCCAATTGGCTACTCATGTCTCTCTCGACAAGTTCATCGACCATCCACTCCCCCATGCTGTCCCAAGCTGAAATCTCTCTATAGACTTCTTCGGCCAAATTCGTAAGTAAAAATGCCACCCCTTTAGCCCAGAGCCGATACCCCGCATGGAAATAATAGCAAAGTTTCACACCCAAACATTCATTAATGCAACCAAATAACATCTTCCTTCTCATTCCGAAGTCCACGGATACTCCGTTTGCTTCTAACTCCTCAAAAAGAAGGGGGTCAAGAATTCCGCCGGCTTGCTCCAATTTGTAAGAGAGGATGATGTCAAAAGAGATGGCGTTAGCTCTCAACATCTGTCGCACAAACTCCAGTTCTGCATTCCAATAATCTGTGCGGCACGTGCTACCTGTTTCTGATGCAGGCATTCCGAGGGTAGTTGCTGAAAATGATGAAATGGGTGACTCGGGTAAATCTATCTCAGTTTCCACCTCTGGAACTTCGTTGGAGAAATAAGAACTACGAACTTGGGCGGAAGAAGAAATCTTGCATTCTGAAAAGAACCATAAGATTTCGTGATAAGGCTATGAAACCGAATGATTAGGTAATTTTGTGCTACTGCATCTTTTAATTACCTTTTGAGCTCTCCCAGCTCTCTGAAGAGATGCAGCTTTCATTTGAAAAAGAGGCTTCAAAGATGGAACGGGGATTCGAATGTAGATTCCCAGGTTCCTTATGGTCCTCGCGGTTGCTGCTGTGATCCCTCCTTGCAGTTTGCTGGGAAAGGTAATGCCAGGTAAAGTTATACCCTAGATGAAAATTATTAACTTATCCGTAAATTTGGTGAAAATGTACTAAACAGGAAAGATCCAAATGAAACTAGACTCAAACTCTCAAGGTATTAATTTCATGACTGTATCCGATCACAGTGCTCAAAACGTATTCTTTAGTACCCCTTTTCATTCTGAGCTCAAAACGGTATTTTCCTACGATGGAGGCTGCACTATGCCCCCAATATACTCCTAACTGCATTTTTTTTTTTCTTCTTCCTGTGCAATAATTGACCTTCATATGTATATAACAGCAACCATACTGTTCAGGTGACTCCAAATGAAACTACTTTATGAGAGAAAATTGAACATTTACTTAGGCAAGCAGTTTAAATAATTTGTCACCATGATTATTTAAACATCTTTTCACTTTTTGTTTTTATGATAATTTTCATCCTACATTCCAATTTCAGTCGGGTTAGCAGAAAATGCCTAAGTCAAACAAATGCATTGTTATGGAAACTGAGACGAGTATGCAAGAGAGTTTGTAGTATACATGCGACTGATTACAGTTCTTCAGATATTCATCAATATTTATTCAAGTCAAATTATAGAGCAAACAATAAATCGTGTTCCGTAGCTTTGTTTCAAGCGCACTCTTTATCATGGTGTTTTATGTGGTCTCAATCCAAATTCCAAAGTATCTCATTGGGTCACAAGCATGGTATTCTCTACCGATATTCTTTATCTCTGCTACTTCCGTATTCCTAATAAGAAAACTCATACATCCCAATATATTCATCTCCGCGACATACAAGTCTTGAACAGAGTCTTTGATTGCCCAACATTTTGATTAATGAAGTTTTCCATTCATTCCCCAAATACATCCTGCAATCAATATCACGTGTCATGAAACTTTAAGCCCACAGTGCCTTTTTTCTTTATCACTCCCCTCTTGAACCTTACAGAGACCAAGTTGCTATGATCGACATTGACACGCAGCATGCGCCAGACACCAACTCTGATGACTGTCCATCAAACTCCATTCATAATTTACCAGCCAGAAAGAGGTAGCACTAGAAACTAATACGTTCCACCATATCAACATAAATGCCAACCTATACAATTTGATGAAGCTGATCCCACTTCGACCATTGAACGTGCATCCGCAACAATGTTTTAGCCTTATGACAAGAAAATCTTACCTCATCTATGCTATATATATGACTAATTGAAAGGAACTAACTACTAATGTAAAGTTCATACCCTCGGTAAAACATCAACAGATGGATATCCAACAAAGTATACAGGAAGAATTTAGAACACTTTTATAATTTTGTGTGTCTAATTAACAACGGACGTTAATTATGTGTCAAATTAACAACAAAGTATATAGGAAGAATTTAGAAAATTTTTATAATTTAGCTTTCGATTAGTTAACTTAAAATAGCATTAGAAGTTCTACTGGTATGGAACAAATGATTCACCAAAAAAAATTAAGAGAATGCACACAGAAACTGATCATTAACATCTACAGCTATTATGTTTTCTTAAAAATGCAACAATAAGCATAGGCAGCCATAGTTTTGGAAAATAAAAGTTCCTCAAAAAAAGGAAATAAAGATGATGATAATAATAATAATAATAATAATAATAACTAACACAAACCTGCACGTCATGCCGCATACTGCACACCTCATCATTAGCTAATAGGATGCCCGTTTCATCATTACCAACTAATTCATCCTGACAAGACCCTAACGACTCCCTTTCATGTACAACAGGTGCAGCACCAGAGGTTTCACAAGCAGTTGCTGTCTCTGGTAAAGCTGGTGGAAAATCTAGTGCGAGACCACCCTTGGAAGATTTACAATAGGGTGACTCGGCTCTCGATGTTAATTCCCTCAGCTTCTGCTCCAAAAGGATACCCAGAAAATCACCATCTATCACATTCGATCGGCTATTCAATAAATTCTTGTTATCCGAATCTAAGCCACTGCTTTGGCAAGCAGTAACAGTAGAGTATCCATTCTTTATGTCATATTTTCCCACCTCATGAGAGGGGAACAATGAACGGGATAATGATTTGTTCATTGGTGACGTGAATGTGAAAGATACAACATCGATAGCATTCTTTCTCTTATCCTCACTCAATCTTGACCGTTCATCTATCACAACATTATGCTGAATATGCTTTTCAATTCTGCTCACTGAAATGTTCTCTGCCACTTTTTTTGTTTGAGAGGTGTTTGTATCACTCGATATCAACCTTTCCTTTTCAAGCTTACTTGGACCTGAACCATCCTTTCTATAACCAACTGTTGTGCTCGCTGAAGGTTTATTTACAGCCCGGACCTTCCGAGAAGCGGCTTCTCCGGAAAGAGCTTTTTCGGCCTGCTTTTTTGCAACAGATGACTTTGAAGTTGACTTATCTCTATTTACCGCACCGTTTTGCTTGCTGTTGTTTTGCCTGAGCACACTAGAAGCTTTGCTTGCTGTTCTTTTCTGATTACTGTTCCTTTGATTGTTCGGTTCACTTCTTACCGGTCCATTCAGCTTACATTCATCAAAGTCCTTCCGAATTAAAACTTTTCTACTGGAATTGCCTGAACCTTCCCTTCTTTGGACATTCAACCTAGATTGAACCTCGAGTGTCCTTGATTTTCTGACGCCTTTCGAACCAGATGGATCAGTTCTTAGTATGGACGAAGGCCTATCAACAGTACTTTCTTCTGAATCACTTAAACTCCTGCTTTTCAAAGGTTTTCCTTTAAGAGAACCAGCCGAAGAAGACCCAACAAGTCGCCTTTGCGCTTCTTGAAGTCTTGATGTTCTTTGTGCGGATGTAATGGTCTCCCTCGAATCAGAAACTCGTAAAGGACTTAAATATATCCCAGAAGCCCGAACTTTACACGCATCGGTGCTGCTCTGAAGTCGAGGTTCAATTCTCTGCGCTGCAACTTCCATTATATGAGCTGCATCTCTAGTAGATGTGACCGCAGGGCTTCTTATTGGTGATAATGACTTATAATGGGGAATCGCAATAGCCTTGGAAGATTGCAGAGGCAAGGCTTCCATTCCAAACCTCTCTATCGGACTACTTGGCATCTTTTCCGACCACATCTCCATCAGTTTCCCAGGGTAGGCTTTAGTTCCCTTAATAACACAAACATGACTAAGACGATCATTGATGTAAATTCCATGACCAATGTGCCGATCAGCATTCTCTCGAAGATTACTCATCGAATCATGCAAATCATACAAAGGCGTGGAGTAGGGTTCAGAAACACCTCTTTTAGGCATAGAATCCAAACCCATAAGCCTCGCCACTACTCCCAAGGGTCGTACTCCATTCCCTTCTTCATCGGTCACCGAAGATGAACAGCTGTAATCGCTGCTTCCGCTGCTTCCCTTAACACTCGATACTCCTACAATCTCATCCTCATCAACCTGTCAACGTACCATACAAAAAGTGATTCAGCAAAGAAGAACGCTAATCAATTCAATCCAAAAGCATTAAAACCCACCAAACGCGGGAGCGAGCTCGCAACACTATCGACCATTTCCTTCCCCTTTTCTTCTTTCTCTGCAATGAGTGCAAAGTTTCAACATTTCTTCTGACAAAAAGATCTAAAAACTAGGTAAAATTGTATAGACCTTACCTGAGCAAAAAATTTTGATAAAAATTTCTCAAAAAAAATTTGTCGAGAACTAAAATTTTTGTTAGACAAAATTACAGAACATTTCATCAAATAGCAGAATATTCTATTAGGCTACAATAAATTCTGTCCAAAAGAAGTGAAAAGCACCATTAGCTTTTGATGCAGGGGTACTTAAATCAAACATATTGTAACATCAGATATTAAAATCATAAGTTTTAAAGTTGAGTGCACTTTCCAAAATGCGGCATAGTACAAGTAAGGTGCACGCATGTTTACCAATAAGCTAAATAAAGGGATAGCGATCGGAATTTTAGATCGAGGAGAGTTACCGGACGAGGATTCGGCATTGGAGGAGAACAACCTCTTCCGCGACTTCTTGCTCCACTCAAACCAATTGAAGAAGCCATTACCCTTAGAAACAGCTTTCTCTACACCCATTTCTCCTCAACAGGATCACAAAACACTCATATCCACCCCCAAAAACCCTTTTTTTTCACAAATATAAACTAAACCCCTTTTTTCACAAATATAGACTAATTGAAGAAGGTCATATCCATCACCAAAAACCCATTTTTTCACAAACATAAACTAATTGAAGAAGCCATTACCCGTAGAAACAGGTTTCTCTCACCAATTTCTCTCCAACAGGATCACAAAACACTCATATCCACCACCAAACAACCCACATTTTTCACAAATACAATAACGAAGCCACTAATCGCACGGATTTGGCGAGAAATCACCTCACCGCATTAAATCCCACGGGTCAACGTCTCGGGATTCAAGCCGAGAGCAACTGAAGAACGCGAGGCGCGATTCACTCAGAACCCGCGTCGGATCGAGCAATGCCGGGGTCGAATTGTTGCGAGAACCCTAATTTTTGCACAGATCGGTGGGGAGACGGAGAAATCGACGGGGGGACGAGAACTTACAGGGTGAAGTGAGATCCCGACGTAGGAGGCGACGTGGGATTCGCATTGGTGTTGGGGTTGGGGGTAGGATTAAGGTTAAGGTTAGGGTTAGGGTTTGGATGGAGAAGGAGAGGAGGAGGAGGAGGAGGAGGAAGAAGAAGCCATTAATGGCGCGACTCGTTCCAAAATAGCTTCACCGACATAATGGAGAGGTGAAATTTTGCACGGAGTCCCCTCCACTATAGGTAATTTGTACAAACTTCCTGTACCAGTGTACCTAAATTTGTGGGTAAACTTTAATTTGACCCCTATGGTTTAGATAATTTTTATTTTGACACCCTATGGAAAGTTACACTTTACTACTATTCTATTTGTTAATATATTTTTATTCCTAAAAATATAAAAATAAGTATTTTCGTGTGTTTTGAAGTTTTATAATATCATCTATTTGAAAATTTTGATAAAGTTTAGGGGCCTCCGGTTGCCAAATTTAAAAGCTATTTGAGGACTTTTTTCGGAAATAACCCTCTGAAATTTTGTAATTGGCAAAATAATCCTCTGAAAATTTTATTTGTAAAACTAACCCTCCTTTCGCCACGTCGGTGCCAGGTCGGATTTTTCTCGTAAAGACGGTGAATCGTTCACCGTCTATGCGCATTCCTCATGAAGACGGTAGATGGTTCACCGCCTTCATGAGACGGTGAACTATTCACCGTCTTTAGAGTGAATACATCACCGTCTTTAGAGCGAATACAACCCCCTTTGGAATTACTGTGCCCTCGATAAGACGGTAAACAGTTCACCGTCTTACTTAAGACGGTACACACCCCTCAACTTCGGCCAGGACAACACCCCCCAACTTTGGCCAAGTCCTGGAGACATAAAACACAGATAAGACGGTGAACTGTTTACCGTCTTATTTGTGCTGCAGTAAAGACGGTGAACTATTCACCGTCTTTATTGGCAACCCCCTAGGAGTGGGCCAAGGTAAGGCGGTGAATCGTTCACCGTCTCCCATATTGTTTTATGAAGACGGTGAACAATTCACCGTCTTATCTAGGTATACCCGAAGCCCCAACACCTCTCCCTCACTCTTCGCTCTCTTTCTCTCTTAACTCTCTGTCTCTCTCTCCCTCTCTGCCCATCCGCACCCCGCCAGTCGCCGCCGCCCAAGCCGACGTCACCGCGGGTCGCTGTCGACCCACCGAGCCTTCCCCGGTGCCACAGCAACCCACATTGCAAGTAATATTCTATCTTAGCAATTTTCTAGGTTTAAACCTAGTTTAACCTTATTTAATCTAGTTTAACTAGTATAAACCCTAAACCCTAAACTCCCTAAACTAGTTTAACTAGTATAAACCCTAAACCCTAAACCTAGTTTAAACTAGTTTAAACTAAACCCTAAACCTAGTTTAAACTAGTGTAAACTAAACCCTAAACCTTAAACCCTAAACCTAGTTTAAAGTAACCCCAAACCTAGTTTAAACTAGTTTAAACAAGTTTAAACTAAACCTTAAACCCTTAAACCTAGTTTATACTAGTTTAAACTAAACCCTAAACCCTTAAACCTAGTTTAAACTAGGTTTAGTGTTTAGGGTTTAGACCTAGTTAAAGGTATACCCATATTGTATATGCAATTTATGGTTTCCATTGGTGCAAATCCTTTCATCTAGATTTGTAATAAGAAGCAATTCCCCATTGGTAGCAAATGGTTATCCATTAAGCGGAGGAAAGAGTATCATAAGAAGCAAAAAGGTTATGCTCCGCTTCTTGAAAGAACGGACTAACAGGGTCAGCTACCTAGCCAACTTTCATAATTAAATGCCATCACTGTATGGATTACTCTTTGTGTGAAAAGAGCTATTACTGTAGATAGGTAGAGCCAAAGAGTGTGAATTATACAAGTTAACAATAACATTTGATTAAACGAAAGAAGAGGCTCCGGTGTATAGGGAGGACCTCACTGTTTAAGAGGTAACCAAAGAAACGATGGAACCCACTATTTTTTTAATCGTTCTAATTTCTTATTTCCAATGAAATAACTGGCTTTTAAACTATATTTACCCAGTTTTAACCTAGTTTTTTACTTTTAAACTTGTCTAAACTATGTTTAAACCTAATTTACCAAGTTTTAACCTAGTAACACTCCCTTTATTTTCTTGTTGCAAATTTTCTATCATTTAGTTATCATTTCACTTAGGTTTAGTTTTCGCTGATGAGAACATGGAGAATGTCTTATCTGTGTTTTAGCCCCTCTCTCGAGGACTTGGCGAAATTAGGCTGGGTGGAGTTTTACACTGAAGACGGTATCTCTCGAGGACTTGGCGAAATTAGGCTGGGTGGAGTTCTACACTGAAGACGGTAAATTTGCTCAGATAAGGCGGTAAACCATTGACCGTCTTAAGGGCTAAAAGGGCTAAAGATAGTGAACAATTTACCGTCTTAAGTAAGACGGTGAACGATTCACCGTCTTATCTATGCCCCCAGCTGTCGGGGGGATTTGCTGATAAGGCGGTGAATGGTTTACGCCTAGATAAGGCGGTAAACGACTTACCGTCTTTCTTAAAGAGGTAAACGAGTCACCGTCTTCTCCGCGGCGAATTGCTGAGAAGGCGGTGATACGCGGGGAATTGCTGAGAAGACGGTGGAGGTTCCACGCCTAGAGAAGACGGTGAACTACTTACCGTCTTCAAGATTAAGTAAAGACGGTGAACAAGTCACCGTCTTATTTGGGCGGGGGCAACACTGAGAAGGCGGCGAATGGTGTACGCCTAGATAAGGCGGTAGACGATTCACCGCCTTTGTTAAGACGGTAAACGAGTCACCGTCTTCTCGTCGAATTGCGGCGAAGGCGCTGATACGCGGGAAATTACTGAGAAGGCGGTGAAGAGTCCACGCCTAGAGAAGACGGTGAACCATTTACCGTCTTCAAGTTCGTAAAGACGGTGAACGAGTCACCGTCTTTATGAGAAATGCTGAGGTGGCGGCTGAGGTGGCGAGAGGAGGGTTAGTTTCACAAATAAAATTTTCAGAGGGTTATTTTGCCAATTACAAAATTTCAGAGGGTTATTTTCGAAAAAAGTCCCTATTTGAAGGTACACATTTTTCCCAAAAATATATTAACAAAATTTTAGATGAAATAATTATTTTGAAAGATAATTTAGTTGTGACTAAATCAGTGATAAATAAAGAGAGTTTCTCAATTGTAATTAATTGTCAGGTCTAGGGCAGTCAACGGGTTGGATTCAACGCAAACTTTCAAAAACCCGAACCCGAATCCGATTATCAAATTCAAAACTCGAATCCGAACCCAACGAATTTTAAAAATCTATATTCAAATCCGAACGCAAGGTTTTAAATGCCTGTCGGCACGAACCGTATCCACCGTGCCGTGCCGTACCGTGCCAACAAGATACCGATACGATACAGACTCCGTACCAATGACACAGCACAAAACCCTCTATTCTTTAAATTAGTAAGTAATTTCCTCAATAAAGTTCAAAAAATATGATAAAAAGACATAATAAATAGTTAAAATATTTTGTTACTAAAGAAAATAAATATTTCATGCTATTATATGTCAGCACACAAGAATTTTTTTGATCGGCACGCATCAGCATGACTCGACACGCACCGTGCCGTATCGTGTCAGCATGTTTCCGGCACAACCCCATGCCACGGCACTTAAATCCTTGCCCGAGCGCAACCAAAAATCGGAAACCCAAATCCTGTGAAGCTACTATGGATCAATTACATGTATTTTCCAGCATATATATACAGGCCATTAGTGCTACAGCGAAAAGCAGGATTATGGAAAGTACAAATACACAAGTTTTTATGTACATATAGGCCAAAGAAACAAGAAGTTTATAATCAGCCTTAGCATTAGTAGAAGATTTGCACTACAAAAACCAGTGATTAATGGTCGAGATTTGTGTCGGCGGGTCTGACAATTCGCAAAGGTGTCAGGAAACATGATCGCGGAAGCACACGGGAACTCTTGACAGCAGCATCTTCATTCGCCGGCCAAAATCAGTTCAGCAGCAGTCCCCATCGCCTCGACTCCGCCCCTCCGCAGCAGCGCGAGCGCCAGCTCGTCCTCGTTCCATCGCCTCAGCCCTCTACTCAACCGCTTCAGCCCGTCCAAGCCCACCTCGAGCACCCAGCTCGGCGCGCACTCCACCACCAACCCCAAGAACCCCGAAACGTAGGCGCGCCACAAGGCCCAGTCGCACCCGAGAGTGATCTTCCCGTCCAGAGCACTCGCAAGGAACTCGAAGTGCGATTGCACGACCCTCGGCCTCCGCTTCGACACCGGCGTAGAGTCGATTCCCCATGCGAACATCCCGGAGAGCACGGCAAAGTACGCCAGTGCGTAACCCCCAAGCATGTAAACTATCGGCCCGCTCCCTCCTTCCTGATCCAAATCGTGCACCGAGAGGAACCACGAAGGGAGCATCTCTTGGATCAGGGACTGGACCACCCTGGAACCCCCTGACAACCACACGAACGTCGCGCCGAGCGCGGCCGCCACCTTGACCCGCGTCATGGCGGCGGCGAGAGAGACCTGCTCGTATCTCATCCCATGCTTTGTCCTCTTCAACCTGTCCGACCTTTCTTTGGACACAGTCGTCTCCGCGATCTCTTTGACCGATAGCATCAAAAGCGAGAGAATTTCTTCGGCTAGAATGGAGACGTCCTTGATGCAACGATATATCCGGAGATAGAGGATTCCGGGAGCAACCGGGGTGAGGCCTCCAGAGAAATGAGAGCCGAAACCATGGCCTAGAAGGCTGCCGACGCCTCCATTGCCGGATATTGATGAAGTACCAGACAGCCCAACCGTGGCAGAAAAACAGCTCCTTAGGAGCTGCACTACTGCATCATTGTTGTGGTGGAAGACGGTGCGCGAGGCGGAGAAAACGAGGAAATCGCTCCACCGCTTAACCTTTTGGGTCCACAAGGCCGCAACTATTGGCATGCTAGGCCATGGACAACTTGCTGCGAGGTTCTCCAGTGCCGGACCAGCAAGGTTGAGGAAGCGCTCGGAGGCCTTATCGAGCTTATAAGTGATTGTGAGGCTAACAAAGGCAGCTAAGGGCAACGGAAGTGTCGCTGGAAAGCTTCCTCCTGCAATTCCAACCAAAGCTTTAACCCATTAGATCATGGAACTTACTTTCGACTGCACAAGTAGTCCGATCTGGATAAGTTAATCCATATTAGCGTAGAGAACAACATTAACATTGACTATCCATGGTGTGTAGGTACCAAAATGAAAAGTTAAAAATATGTATAGATCCTGTCAACTATAGGCCATTTTGAAATAGGCCCTCTCTTTTTCTTTCTCTTTTTCTTTTTCTTTTTTTTGATTGAAACCCCCTTAACTTTAATTCTTTTGATTCAAGTTATTTAAATCAATTATATTGACAATTTTGCTAATTCTTAGTGGTTTTGTTAAATGTAACTAATTTTGAATGCGCTCCAGCAAATGAACCTCTGGATTCCATAAACCATTATAAAATGAAAAGAGTCAATGAAACCGCAGGTTTTAACAAACCTTCAATTCCGTATAGGAAAATAACTCAAATCGAAAGAATCAAAAGATAAGGGTTCTCCATCAAAAGAAAAAAAAAAGAAAGTTGAGCCGACCATTTCAGCACGACCAACAGTTGAGGGGGGTAACGGTGAATTTTTTCTTTTTTTTTAAAGGCTAAATTACATAAAACCCCCTGTCAAAACCCGATTTTTCACTTTTTCCCCCTGTCATTTAAAAACCTACACTTTGCCCCCTTGTAAAATAAAAAATGTTCACTTCGCCCCTTGCTGTTAGTAAGCCGTTAGGGTTCCGTTTATAGAATATTATTATATATTTTTTATGCCAAAAATACCCTCAGCCTTCTCTCCTGTGAACATGGTGAGGGGCAAAATGGTCATTTTATCATCACAGTTAACACCGTACCCCCTGTAAACATTTTTCATTTTACAAGAGGGCATAGTGTAGGTTTTTAAATGACAGAGGGGGAAGTGAAAAATCGGGTTTTGACAGGGGGTTTTTATGATTTAGCCCTTTTAAAAAAAAAAAAAAGATGAAAGAGAAGCACCTGCAACAAGGCTTGGAACATCAACACCCGTGGCGGCCACAATTTTCTTGATCTGCTCTTCCACGATGGATAGATTTGCAGCAGGACTAGGCCAGTCACTTCCGTTCATGAAAGCAGGTTTCCAAACACCGCGAGTAACCTCAGCTGAAAAGTAGCTTACGATGGTCGCCAAAGAAGCAGGAAGGAAATCAGCGAGATCCTTGAGGCCTAAAAACAAGATAGAAGCAAGTAGTCAGATACTTGGCACCTGTTTGGCCATGCTGCTGCTTATGCATTCAATTGCAGTCACTTCGAGGAGGGCATGTGGGAAACTAAAAAGTCTAGAGCTTCTTCAACGCCGAGTAGTAGAAATGAGATTCTGAGCATCAAAAGCAGAAGCTCAAATTTGATGTTTTTGCTTCTGCTGCAGAAAGTTGTTAACGATATTATATTAACCGAGTACTTACAAAAGTGCCACTCAAAATGCAATTGATCAAACAACACTACGCCCAACAGCAGGCCAAAAAGGCTCTTAATCCTTAATCGAGTTCTGATCTTCCACAATGAACGAATCATTTTAAGTCACAACCACACAAGACCAAAATATAAACCAACTATCATTCTAGTCCAATTTTGTGGTTCATCTTACAAACACTAAGAATCCCTATGCAGCGACTAATCAAAAAAGCTCAAGGATTCATTTCTAATAGAAACTGTCGCCAAAAAGCATTCACAGAGAAATTCCTGCCGAAGTTGGTAGAAAAAAATAAATAGTTGGTCGGTGTAACCATAATGAGGGGTCTATGTTCAGCTTTCTAAAGTGCGTTTCACAAACCTGTGGCTAATTCGCGTGGAAATAATCTTCCATGGGAACAAGCAGCAAGAGCAGCATCGACCACAAAAGGTACAGCTTCCAAAATGTCCCAAGCAGGTAAATTAGGCCTGACACAAGTATCATCACTTCCAGCACCAGAAGAAGTACTCAAGCTACTGCTCCCAGATAGTACAGGACCCACCGACTGATTGCCTCCTTTGTTGATTTTCCTGAACATCATGCGCAGAAGACCATCCACGTTTTGATGAACTGGAGTTCCATGAACGAGTCCAGAAAGAGTCGACGCCAAACAAGCTTGATGCTGCCGATACCAATGTTTCAACTTTGGGAAGGAGTCCATGAATATAGGATGCGGGGATGGCAAGCTCGTATCGGTCGACATAGCTTTGTGTCCAGCTTGGTTTTTGGCTGGTTTACAAGGAGATAGCACCCGGGCATTACGCAGGAGTAAAAGGTACTCTGGAGTAAGTTGTGACCCAACGGGAGCACCATCTCCCAGTATACAGTATTCAAGTGGTGGATGGTTAAATTTCCAGAGCCTCAAAAGAAGTATAAATGCGTTTGAGAAGACTGCGTGAGCAGTGATTTCTTCCCCCGTTGCAAGCGTCCTTGAGACACTCGGAAAGCAAGACCCAAAAACTTCGCATATTGCCATAAGTGCAGCTGCTAGTGCTGGAACCTAACAACCATTGGCATAAATATTATGAGAATTTAAAGTAACTACAAGGAAATAGCAGACATCAACAAGAGATGAAAAATAAAATAAGGGGAAAACAATTACACCCTAAGAGTACCAGGCCATGGAATGAGAAGACTTGAACACAGTCTACAGACGATATTCCAGTAAGAAGAACATTAAGCATAGGACCATGATTTATCAAATGGCTGTCGCTTCCAGTATAATCGGGAGGAACAGGAGGTGAAAGCAGCTTGACAACCAAGCGAACTGTATGTTCCTACAATTCAGTGGAATAGCCGACAGACTTAGAGAGCAAGAGCTAAAAGAGTTGAAACACGGTTAAAAAAAAAAAATACTAAGTTTTCTGGGTCTTGTAAATTGACATCCACGCTAGAAATATCAGATAAGATGAATAGGAAAAGCAATGGCTATGCATGAGAACTGACATATTAGCAACCTGAATGTTCCATCCACGTAACAAAGAGGCTCCACATAGAACAGTGGCGGCAGAAACTTTGTCATCGTCTGATCCATTGATTGCGATTTCGAATATCTTCTCAAGTTCTGCTAAGCTTCCATCAAATGCATGAGCTTAGTTTAGTAGTTTATCACAGGAACTTTATACAAAGATTCTACCCAGAATGAACACATAAACAAAGAGTCGAAGATCAAGGTTTCATCAATAGTGAGAAATTTTTTTTTCTAGCGGCAGCACAACAATTATTCTGAATTACTTTCAGTCAGAACATTCTATTTCTACCAAAATAATGTTATATATCAATGGCACCATTGCATCAGTAAGTATGCAGTTTACTGAATTGCATACGCAAACTTAACTCATACTGAGAAAACATTTGCAGAGCGACAGTCGACATATATAAAGACTGTCAGTCGACATATATAAAGACTGTCATTTGGTCAACACAACGGAAATATACTATCGTATTTCTTTTTTTTATCATCTCAAAAAGTATCATGATCGCAAAATATGAAATAAGGTATTTTGAAAGGTATTAAGTTCAACACACCTAGCAGCAGGATTTGACACCAAAGAATTAACCATCGACTGGCTTAAAGGAGCACCCTTCATAAAAGAAGACCAACCGGGAAGTTGGGAAGAAATGGAATGAGGTATTTGGTTGATGCGTCCAGCGATGTAGCCTGGCCAAAAATAAGCTGATGTATCCAACAGATTTCTTGAGATACAAGCCTCGACAATCAAATGACGCAGATTTCCAGCTGGAAAAGAAACCACGAAGTCGATACGATGTTTCAATGAGGAGAATCCAAATAAAACAATCTAGGATGTCAAATAGCCATGAGAATTATGCAAGTCGAAACAAACTATCAGTAGATGGAAGGTAAAACTTACGACAGTTCAATGCCTTGTCGTTTATATTAATGTTCTCCGTGTAGCCACCACCAACATTGATGCCTGAAACAAACATCAAAGCTTTGGCAGCAGCCTGATTAGCTGCGGATATGATAGATGGAGGGGGAGCCAGCAAGCTTTCGTAGTCACCAAGAGTTTGTAAGCTGGACACCAAATCCTTGCAGCGCTTCCCTCCTGCTGCTTTGTCTTTCAACTGGCTGTCGACTTCCATTCCATCAACCAGAGCTTCATCTTCCTCAATGATATCGGCAATTGAAAGTGTTGTAATAGAAAGCAGCATGGATAATCGTGCGTCGAGGCGGGGCACAGGACCCTCATGAGGATCTCTTTCCTATGTTCAACAGAAAAAATACATTAATCATTCACTCTGAAACAAGACAGAACATGCTAGTGCTTTCCATAATGAACTGGGGAAGCAAAAGACTCACCCTCTGTACAAGCCGAAGAGAAGCCATCCAAAGGGCCAGGAAAGCATCATGCCAGGTGGACCCATTAACTGCCTGAAGAGTCATGACTAAACCTGCAGCAGACGTTTTAACTAGTAAACAGTTTTCATAAAATGCTCCATGCAGTAAGATGTCATCTCTCATGTATGGAAATCTATACCACTTAGAAGTTCAATGGAATTTGTCGCAGCAACGGAGCCATCTATGCAGTCTTCCAGGTAGAGATCGATGGGAATCCAAAGAGCAGAAGGACTAGCACCAAGACAATATCCGCCAAGAGTGCGGGAACCAAAGGAAATAAGACTACGAACTTCTAGTTTTCGATTTTGTTTGCATTCTTTGCCCAAAATGTTCCAATCGCCTGCAATCAACCGCTGAAATAATTGAACAGATACTGTTGAATTCCGCAACGCTGATGACTTTGTGGCAAGCAGGTGTAAGCGGCTGGCAAAGGATCCCCACTGAGAAGGCCTGAAAAATTAACGAAGTATAATGTGAATGACCCTTACATATTTGCACACTGATTCAACAATCAGATTTCTCACTAAGCTCAAAGTTTTAATCCAAATGTATGTGCAAACTTCAAAATTACAGCTCATTTAGCACAGCTTCAGTTTTGTCTTGTTTTATTTTTACCTTAGAAGGCGCCATTGTGCTTACTGTTTGTTTTGATAATATTGGAGACATGCTATATAATATATATGCACGAAAAAATGCTTATAATTCCCGTCATGACGAAAGAGTCAAAAGAAAAAAGACAGGACAGGAAAGTGAATTTTTCACTTTGGGCATTTTTATATTCTTGAGTTGAGACAGGAAATAAAACAAGTTCTCTAATACAAGTGGTTTCGGGTGTTGGGCACCATTGTTGAGCATCCCCTTAGACAGTGCATCATTTAATTAAGAAAATTGCATCAAAGTCAATTAAGTTTTCCATCAATAGAAGCACAAATTTGAAGAATTCAAAGAAAACAAACCAAACAACATATGGATCCTTATATCGGCATGTATATTTGTACACAATTAAGATTGCAAATTTCAATTCAGGTAACTAACAGAATCTTTGCCCTGGTCTAGAAGTAAATTTACATATCTAGCTCTAATCAACTAAAGGATGGGAACCAACCGAAGAAAGAATGTTCCAGTATCAATAAACAGATAACAAGCAAATAGTCCAAGAAACTAGCTCGGGAAAGGATTCTAATCTGTAGACAGCTTTCTTGTGTAAGTCATATTTTGAGAAGGAATACCAATGTCATAATCTAACAAAGAAACTCTACATGGACTCCCCACATTGCAAGCGGTCGCCTGCAATTATTGTCATGGCAATTTCTTGTTTTACATTGTTGAGTATCAGCTTGATTCTACTAGACCACTTACAAAATGCAAATGGAAATAAGATCACTCACTACATGAATAGTATAACAAAAAGGTAAGATCTACTAAATGGTAATAAAATGGCAAGATAAGTGTGCCAAGTGTACATAAAGTAAACAAGTTCATACATGTTTTCACGTGCCAAGCAAAGAAGCCTAGAAATTACTTTGTGCCGCAGGAAATGCCCAATGATTTCAACAGAAATCTTAGTGTTCATCTTATGTAGCTTCTCACTATGTTCGACCCTTGGTTCATTACTGATTCGCTCTCCAATTATGCTCACATCTTGTGGCTTAGTTGGCCACTTAGCCTTCTTCTCTGGGGTCAATTCCAGCAAATCTTCATCGTCCAATGCGGCATCAAGCAACTGCCATAATGTGCAAGTGACATATGCGACAATGAAGACCCCTGGTTCATATGCTTGAAAGCCAAATATTTTGGAAAGTTGGAGATTGTCATCTACTAACATCATTGTCCTGCATAAAAATAAGAATGCAATGGTTAGCTCCATTGCATAAGAATACCTAAAGGGGCAGTTCTTTTGTATTGACTAGTAATAAATTCAGTTAATGATTTTTACGCTGGTAAATTATTAGAAATCTAACAAACTTACTACAGAAACTGCTTAACTCCTCACAAGATTTGAAATTTCAAATGCGCTCAGTCCTTGATGGAATGCTTACTACCCTGGAGGATATCTTATGGTTTGTAGACCAGAACTTTCAATGCAAACAAATTTGAAGATTCAAAGTTGTTTTCACCACAAAAAGTTGAGCATTAAACCAATCAAATTACCAAACTTCAATAAAACATTAATGGCCTGAACTAAACTTGCTTACAGAAAGTGGTAATGTCGACGCAACTAGAACAAGTAGAAAAAATAGGTCAGTTGATAGTGATAAATAGATTATCTTGATTCCTAAGAAGAAAAAGAAGACGAGAACTAGATTACAAGAAAGATAGGTAAGCATGGCAACTAATGAAATCCTACTTAGTCCATGGAAAACTGTTCAACATTTTCTCAGCAATATGGCATACAGTGACGAATGCATCTTTAATCACGAAAACAGATATAAAAACTGTCTGTAATATGAACATGTGCAATCATTCAGTGAGCAGAAAAGTAACCCAAAATAATAATAATAATAAATCTTACATACAATAAATCATTAGAGCAATTGTCAACAAAGAAGCTCACCGTTTAAAATTTGGTCCTTTGATCTGAGATACAAAAGAAAATCCGTGTCTCCGCAAGAGTTCCATGTAAAGCCTATATGCTGTTGGTTTGAGGCGCCGACTTGGAATTACCCTACAAAAGAATCAATAGTTCATTCAATACTGAACTTGTAAAATTTGACATTACAAAACTTTACAAATTCTATAAACTTGGATTACTATTGCGAAGCCTCACTAGTAGCAGAAAAGAATTTGTACTTTGAATACATGTTAACTGTTAACTCAAGTATATTTGATTTGGATAATACTATATTTGCACATTGCACAGCACTATTAACTATCGTATTGCCTTTTTTTTTTCTTTAAACCTTCCAATAAAGGTTCCTTTTGGAAAGAATCCGAATTTTTCAGGCCAGGTTCCATTCAAGTTACTAAGAAAATATGGTCAGACATTAGTTGAATCTATTCAGATTTTGACTAGACTAGTGGTGGTGGGTTTTGTTTCAGATAAGATAAATACAAGGACCTGTTCGGAATTGTGCATGAAATCACTCTGTATTGTGCAGTAGAAAAAGTAAAGGCCTGTTTAGCGCCACTTTTACTTCTACTTTCAGTAGTAGCAAGATATAGTCTCGATAAAGAGCTTCAGCTGTTGTAGGAAGTAGAAATGAAAAGGCAGCAGCTTTAATTTAATGCTTTTGATTTTGCTACAGAAAGAATCTTTCGAGACTACTTTAACATAGCCTCTTCTCCTAATAGCACTAAGGCTCAATTATGCTTCTCGTAGGTTGCGGCATTATTTAATAAAGTGTTTTTTCAGTAGGGCTTTGGAGAAAGCGCGGTACTAAAATCTCTCCAACTGTTTCTCCCTACAGTAGAATCAAACACTCCTAATAAAAACCATATTTTTCATAAAACAAAAGTAGAACGGGGGCCAAATAGGTTCTTAGAATCTCAATCCTTCTTTCCCTAATAGCAACAGCAGCAGCAGCAGCAACAAACTTTTAGATTTATCAAATACTATTAAAAATAACCATTGCTTCCGACAGAAAAAGCAAAAGCAGAGCCAAACAAGCGCTAACGACCCGTTTGGTACTAAGAGCCGCCTAACACTACTAGAGTGAAAGGAGTTGGGGGAGAGTCCCCCTTTTTTTATCGAAATTATATCTTTTAACTGACTCATTATGACATGCGAAACGTGATATCAGTATCTCGCTTATGCTTCATTAAAAAGGATTAAGAAAAGAAGAGACGAGAGAACAACTTTCTCTCTTTCTCTACTTACTCGAGAAAAAAATGAAATCGACATCATAGAAGTCATTTCTCTCTATTTCTCTCTATTTCTCCCTATTTCTCTTCCACATTACGATGCGAACGAGAGAAAATAATTTTCTTTCCCAACTTTCTCTCATTATTTTTAAAATAAAAAGAATATTTCTTATCGCGCTTTTTAGCATCACGCAACACACTCAATCCACAATCCCAACTTTTTTCTCCTCTCTTTTTTTCTCTCTCGTCCAATCGAAGTGTTAATTATGAAAATAAATAGAATATTTTTCAAGAAGTAAGCTACTATACTATTAATAATACAAAGTCATCGATTTTATTAGATTTTCGGCTCTTGGATGAAGAGATATGCCGTTAGAATAATAGTAGTCTCCCAGAGCTGAGCGGACGGATGGTTGAATAGTATGATCTAACGGATAAAAATGACTAAAGCGATAGATCTAATGATGAAAAACTTAATAGTACCAAGTGCTTAGTGCTACGGATAGCATAGTAGTCGTCGTACTCTGCCCGCAATTCCAAATGAAAATAAAGTGTTAGTTACGAAAATAAACATAATATTTTTTCAATTGCACTTTTCCAAATTGTATCTAATGCACTCTGCACGCAATCCCAAACAAAAACAAGGCGTTACTCACGAAAAATAAACAGAATATTTTTCCATCATACTTTTTTTCGCAATTCCAAACAAATCCTGAGAAAGCGAGAATTATACAAGAAGGAGAGGGGATATAGAGTAAAAAGAAAAGAGAGAGAGAGAGAGAGAGAGAGAGAGAGAGACCTGGTGGAGAGGAGGGAGAGGAGGAGGAGGGGGGAGGCGAGGGCCGAGGAGAGGGCGCGCTCGGCGTACTTCCACGCGAGGGGGTTCGCGGCGTTGGCGCCGGCGCCGCGGCCGAGGTGCGCGGCCTCCTCCTGCGCCGCCTTCGTCTCCTCCGCCGCCGCCGCCCCCCACGCCGCCGCCGCCATACTCCGCCGCCGCGGTCGCGCCGCTCCGCTCCGCTCGCTTGGGGAGCGCTCCTTTTGAGATAGTGAGAGATGGGGTTTTAAAAAGAATAATAATAATATTAATAAGAATAACAATTTAAAAAGGTCAAGGGCGAGTGGAAAATTGTACGGCGATCCCTCCACTATAGACGAATTTGAAATAGGTTCTTTTGTTTTTTGTTTGGGGCCATCTTATGTGTACACCTAAAAAATAAGCATAAATTTTGAAAGAAAAATTAAAATTATACAAAAAAAGTAGTACATAACTCAAGTAGGTCACATCCACTATTTATATACTTTGAGATTCGTGCTTATTTATACGATGGACGACAGATATGGATATAATCGTTTCACCTTAAAAACTATCCCTACTAAATTTTTATCCTTTCGTATCTAAGGGCAAATATTTTCACATTAATCTTATAATTTTTTTTTTCAATACTAAAAATTTTAAAAAATATATAAACTTTTGGATAGATGGATGTGAGATTTATATTTCTACTTTTTAATGTATAAGTGACATTTTATTTATTTTCTCAGTAAAAATGTATGAACTTAATAAAAAAAATTGCATTGCATATTTGAATTAAGACACTTAAAATAAATTATATATTTTTAACTTTTACTTTTTGGGTCATTATTAATAAATTATTATAAATTTTTCAAACTAAATATTAACTAGACACTTTATGGTCTAGCCCACTTTTTTATTAATAATGTATTTTAACGCGCTTTCCATTTATGTTGATTTAGCACAATTAAATTTAAAATTTTATAAAATTTATTGTTTAATAAATTATTGATTTCATTAAAATTGATAATTTTAATTATTTTAAGCAAAAAAAATAAAAAAGTAATGACTAAAAATTAATAAAGTTATTAGTTTATAAAATTTTAATTTAACTAACTAGAATAATTCTAATTTATAAAATAAAAGTTAAGAGGGTCTTGATTAAAAAAAAGAGGTGAACTTCAAAAATCACTATAGTTGAGGGGTCTCACTACATTTTTACCAAAGGAAAGGGACTACGGTACACCCATCCAACCTAGAAAAAATCCGTGCACCCAGTCTATGAGTATATTACATAGACCACAACCTTAAAACATATTAGTAAGGGCTTAAATTTATAATTTAATTCATCATATTTTGATATTTAAACAATCTCTACATAAAAGGTTTAAACAAATACTTCTTATCAATTAAATAGTTATTTTTTTGAATGTCTAAATAATAAATTTTCAAAACTTGGTAATGTTTCATAACTAAACTATTCAGATAGTTTAATCTATTTATAAATGGCTCAAATTTATAATTTATCTCGTCAAAAGTGTTCTTCCGCATTCAAATAATCTACATATCAAAATATATAAATTTAGATATTGAAACTCAATTAAAAATGACTCGGAATTATAATTTAACTCAAAAGATGTGTTCTTCGCCATTCAAATAATGCAAATTCAATAGTAACTTATTTTATTCTATTAATTTTAGGGCAGATTGATCTCTAAGTAATAAATTTTTAAAACTTTATAATTTCTTGTAAATATGCTACGAAGATGCTAAAATTCATTCATAAGCAGTTCAAATTTACAATTCGTCTCATCAAATATGTTCTGTAACATTCAAATAATCTACATATTAAAAATCATAAAATTTTTATTGTTGGTTTTTTTATAAATTGAATAATAACCCTGCCCATTATATTAAATTCATAATTCATTCAAGTTTGAGTTGAAATATAATTTTAAAAATAAGTTCAAAAATAAAATTTAAGACGAACCGTTACTTTTTCGATACGCTCTTCACTTTTAGTGACTTCAAAATTTTTTTGAAGCCAAAGTAAAAAAAAAAAAAGTGAGATTTAGTTAAAACTCATTTTATCAACCCATTTTTATAAAGTAACTTTTATACTCATTTTCACGAAACCAAACAAATCGATAAGACACCACTTTTCGAAAATGCTACTTTCGGTGCTTCAGTTTTCGCCAATCAAACATGCCTTTAGATATAATAGAGCGTATCTGTTCAGCCGTATTTTTAATTTTTAAAATATCAAAAATAAAATACTATGTGCAGTAGCTGCGGTGAACGGATGATACAATTGTTAGTTAATTCGCGAATTATTTGCGAATTATTTGCGAATTATTGAAAATCTGAATTAAACGGTCCGTTTACGAAGTTTTTTCAAAGAAAGAATTATTTGCGAATTTTTGGACCAGCCGAATAATTCGCGAATTATTCCCGAATTATTGAAAATCTAAATAAAAAACTTATAATTTTTATGTTTAAATATAGATTATCTTATATTTATATTTTATATTTTATATTTTATACCGAATTCATTTTTCAAGCCGAATTTTTCAACGAATCTAAAAATTAGAAAATAAATTTTATACGTATTATATCAATATCGAATTTTTGCCGAATCCGAATTAACTACCTATGGATGATACACAGGGTGCAGTTAATAACTTCTTTTAAGACCCCACCCAACCACCCTACCAAACCCACTTAACATGTGTTTAAAAAAGAAAAAAAAAACACAAAAAAACAAAACAAAAAAAAAGAGCAAAAAAAGAAGGAAAAGGCCTTCCTCACCTACCAACCCACCAGCAAAAAATAAAGGAGGACTGCACCTGGGGTAGATGCTGGTAGACTGGAGACCCCCCACTCATCAAACATCAGACTTCCCTCCCACAAAGTACAGAAATAATTTCTTTGATATTCTGCTGGTACGTAGCGTAGTTGGTTAAATACTTGATAGCTGGTACTCGAGGCTCTAGGTTTAAAGTCGAATTGTTTCAAATTTCTAGTTCAGTTCACTTATTAATAAATTGAATGAAGCGGAGAGCTTATTGCCTCTCTCTCTCAAAAGAAATTTGTTTGACATGAAAATTATATATGTAGAGGGAGAGAGAGAGAGCGAGGCTCCTGGACTATCTATAGAATCGGAGCTCTGGTATTATAGTCTCGTTTTCAATTTTAGAATATGGAAATCAACGATCCACACGATTAAAACTGATCTAGAAAATTTGAAGGTTTTAGAAATAAAATTTTATATTTTTTTCAACATAGTTCACTTTATGATCAAACCATTTCAAATTTATCATTTTTTTTTTGAGAGATAGGTAGCACGTTACCCGCTTCGTTTATTTCATTTAGAAATAAACTTAGCTGGAAATGTAAATTAACTAGGATTCGAACTTGGGACCTCGGGTACCAACCATCAAGCCCTTTGCCACTTGTTCTAGGGACGGTCGGTAAATTTAACAATTTTTAATGGCTACTCTGGAGCGTTTGTAGTTTAACGGTATAGAAAAATATAAATTTATTCAAATTTTGATAGAAAATACTTTAAACTATCTAGATCAAGATCAGCATTCTTGATATTGAATTCAAAAGTCCTATCATCAAATTTTAAAGATTGTTCAATTTTTACCGTTTATTCTGACATGATTTACTTAGGGTGTGTTTGGTTCCACGTAAAACTGTGGAAAAAAAAATTTCGGTGGAAAAAAAACTTTCGGTGGGAAAAAAGTTTTACGTTGTTTGTGTTTGGTTTGTAGAAAAAGAAAAATAGTTTTCCGTAATGGTTGTTTAGTTGTTTGGTTGAAAGAAAAAGAAAAAAAATATTTAATATATTTTTTATTATATATATTATATGTTATCAATATATAAATAATTATTATAATATATTTAATTATTATAGATTATATTTATAAACAAGAATATTTAAAATATATTATATAATAAATATATATATAATATATAAATATACATGATAATATATATATAATATTATTAAATAAAATATTATATATTTTAAAAATTATATTTATATTTATATATAATATATATAATTTTTTAAAAAAAATATTTTAAATATAAATTAATCATAATATATATATATATATATCTATTATATGAATTAGGCCGAATACTTTAATATGTGAAACTGCATTTTTTGACTATCCAAGTTTTTACCCTTGGATAAAAATTCATAGGGTCAGGATGATGATTAGGTCGTAAAATTGAGTGGTCCCCCTAGGGTTGGTTTCCGCCCTTGGGTTAGTAGTACTTTTACTCAATGGTTTAGAATAATGAAGAGTTGATCCAAGGTAAAAACTGGTAGCAACAATGGATTTTGCTAGCTATCAGTAGCCCAGTCCAACTCTATATATAGTTATATATATATATAATATATATATATTATATAGGTAGAGGGAGAGAGAGAGAGAGAAGAGATGAAGAAAAAGAGAGAGAGAGAGAGGAGAGGAGGAGACGAGTGTCAGCCCGGGGTCCTTTTAGGTTCAAAAGCACAGCGGAAAAATTAGCTATAAATTTTTGTTTTGAAAACGCTGACCAGAGTGCGATCGCTACAAATACAAGATCATTTCAGACGGACAGAGTCTCCCTGTATTTGCAGGCGTCGCACAAGTAACAACGAGTATAGATACACACACAACCACAACCAGAATGAACAACAAGACAGATAACATTCTTCCATTCATTCACACACACAGATATAATACTTGAAGTTTTAAAATATAACATCCCACATCTACAGTTAAATGTTTTCCATACCTGAAACTGATTTTGAAATACTTAAATCCATAACACAGGAAGTCAATTTTGCAACTGTTCCCACACACGGGACATTCTTTTTCAAAACCAGCTACCACAGGGGTGAAAACTGTTTTATTTCGCCGACGAAAACCAATCTATAGCTGCATTCCAAAACCAGTTGAAAATCGATGATCAGATAATTAATAACAAAACCTGAATCCCCATTGTAAATCCGTCTGAAGCTATATGTATCCACAAGAAATATGAGGGTAATAAGAAATCGAGATAACCTGGGTCGGGAAGCTCTATCGACGGCGCTACCAGACGCGGTATCTCCTCATCTCTCTACTACTCATCGCCCGCGATACTGAAAATGGGTGGGGAGGTGAAATCATGTAAACATGTCTGCCTCCCAGTGGGTACCGGCAAGCCGAAGAATGGCGAGGGTACTTGCACCGGATCAGGAAGAGATAACTAGACAGTGAGGGTAAGTAAAATACAGTAGCACAATAATGAAACGAACGAGCATATAGTATATATGAAAACACACTGACGCTACTGTAATGTACAACCAAGCATACAAGATATCAAGATTTTAGTAGCAAGACAACTGTAAAGAAAGAACTAGAAGTATAATATGCAACAACGCTACTATAGCTATTGCGCACGGCACGAGGAGCTTCCAAAAGTAACCAATCTGTAACCGCGTGTGGTCTACAGACCTCGAGGCAAAAGCCCTATTGGCTCACGACCTGGCATGTACCCTACAAAGCAGACCACGCTGGGCTCACGGTCGGATGTACGAACCACTTTTCCGAAAAGAACACCCTCGTGAACTGCGGGGACAACCCGCTGGTGTAGCGGAAATCACTCGAGGCTGTGGCGATAATGCGGTATATGATCATAGCCAACGTCGGCAATCAGCCGGACAATACCGCCCTTGGCTATCGCCTGTTAGTCATCAAGTAACAACGTGAACCCGACCAAAGAAGGTCAATATATCGAAAGTAACGAAGACCAAACAGATCACCCGATGCAAAAGAGAACGACCAACGCAGGTCACAAGTATTAATATAATACGAATCCGCATACTCTACCTACTACACGGATACTACACATAGAACACTAGGCAGAGTAAATAAAGAGAGGATACTGCTCGATGTCAACAAAAAGTACGAACGAAGAACCGACATAGGCATCAGGAGTGTATTGGATTATAGTCCAGAACTTACCGTCACATCTGGGGGCCAGCGAGAACTCTACCCCTCAGGGTACACCGACCTCACAGGTATCGCACGACAGATAGTCAAGAAATAGACGCAACCCATCTACAATAATGCAACAACCGATCCAATCCAGGTCACCGAAAGTGCGAGACACGACCATCAGGTCACGCGGTATCACTATATATGCGATAAACAACTCTATCTACACATAATATAAGTCATAAACTTGAGTAAGACAGTTATAATAGGAGGAGAACGGATGCAAGCTCAATATAACTACATGCGATAGTTAAAACAGAAGGGTAAGGGTGAAGAACTGATCACCAAGCGTGCACGCACTGTACGACGTCGGACGAAGACCACTTGTAACGCGATGTCGCCGTCTGTCTCCTGACTGAAAAGAAGTCGAACAGGACCTATAGAGGGTCCACCGGTTAGTATCTAAGCCAGCAGACTAATAATCCACAGTATCCCCACCCCACAAACGGTTTCACGAAGATCGTTTCCGCATACCCGATTACCGTAACTCGCCGGAAGTCCGAAACGCCACGGGACGCGTGGGACCCACTAAGTTTCCGAAAACTCACCGACTCGTGTCAAGATCACCTGGCTCCTCAAACACTCCAATTTGGATGTTTTGGCAGGCAAACACAAGATACACCTACAAATTAACGCCTGATAATTGTACCAATTCTCGGTCGCCAGAAAGTGTCTATTTCGACACCAGAATCTCCGTCGTCACCTATCATCATCGAACCTACAAATAATGATGGTGACCGAGCCAGATGGTCAACGACAAAACACCAGAGCAAAACACAACACTGTCGAAAAGATCGAACCGAAAATCGGGTCTTTCGACGAATTTCGTCGAAAAACGACCGAAATCCGGACTTCGATTTCCGCAAAAGCTAAGGATCATGACCTCAGTCAGAGGTCAAACATGACACTTACCTGCCAAGTAGCCACAAGCGTACAATTATGCACAAAAGCCCTACGTTGACATAAATCCATCATTTTAGTGAAATCGGGCGACTCCTATACTCGTGCTCACAAACTGAGACTCTCTAAGTTTCGCCGAGACACGTACTGACAGTTCTCGACGTAGCTCGGAGGCCGTGCTCACGGTCTGGAGCGCAAGCAGGTCACTGTGGAACGGCGGGAGCAACCACGAAGTTCTAAGCGAACAGTGCACGCAGTCGGGAAGATCGCGCACAAACAAGGCTGTAACGGGACAGCTTACTTGATTCCAAGAAGGTGAAGCAAGACTGTGATCAGCACTGACCCACGATCGTGCTCACCTCCCAGAGGCATAGGACAGCCTCAGATCGGCAGAAGTAAGGTTGCCGCAACCGCAAAAACACAGGCCAAACAGGCTTGACAGGTCGACACTGCGAATACAGCGAACGGATCTCCCCCGCAAAATCCAAGGGAGCACCGAATGATCAGAAATGAGTCACGATCTCGTAGCTCCTTTCCGTATTGATCAGGGAGGCTCGGGAAGCTCAGAACACGAATCCGTGCTAAACTAAGCCTATTCGGGCTTGGCCCTGGAGGCAATTGCCTCCCGGCCGGCTCCGCAGCACGGCGGCATGCCGGCCGGCGGCCAGGACGCGGTCGGGATGAGGATATGACCGTCTCACCTCGTTGGCGCTGAAGCGGCGGGGGCGACCGCCATTGATGCCGCTAGGCATCCAAACCCGAGAGGACAACGGCTCGCTCCCGGCCGAACGAGGCGAGCCTCGCGGCGGCGCGGCCGTGACGAGGGCGGAGAGTGCGGCGCCAGGAGGGATCCGTGCTCACGCGTCGACCGGCAGGAATGGCGGCTGCGGGGGCTGGACCAACCGAGCCCGCGCCGGGAGAGCAGGAGCTTGGTATCGGTTCTCCGGCGACGTGCGACCTCGGAAGCGCTCAGGGTCGGCGGCGTGACCTCCAGAGGTGCGCGACGGTCAGCAGGTGGTGGAGACGCCCGGCGGTGGGGTGCGGGCTCGCCCGCAAACCTTGCGGCGCCGCAGGAGAGGGAGCGCGGCGTCGAACACAGAAGCGCTGGGGGAGCTCCGGCGACCGGCGGCGTTTGTCGAGAGGCCGGCGGGAGGCGGCCGGCTGAGCTGACAGCCGGCGATGCGGGGGGAGAGAGAATCTGGCCACCACGCCAGATCTCGCTCGGGCTGGCCGCGAAAGACCGCAGGAAGCGCGGCGGCGCCACTCTGGCGGTCGCGGGGCCCGGCCTAGGGGCCGGAGGGAGCGCGCAATTGACGGCGTCCAACGCAGGTGGCGGCGACGCGCAGGCCCAGCAGGAAGCTCTGGTCCGGCCCGACTCGGCAAGGGTGCAGGCTGCCAAGGCAGCAGCGCTGGCGCGGGCCACGTGACACGGACGCAGCGCAGTCCGCCGGAGTCGGGCATGGGCCAGGGGAGGGGCCGAGGGTGAAGAACATTGCTGGGTTGCCACGTATAGGATGGAGAGGCTTGGGGGATTAATTAGTAGGGATGATGATGGACGGGGGGCCGGGTTCGAGTTTTCCTGGCGGCCGGGGCAACTGTTGCGGGCGCGGGGTGTCGCGCAGGGTTGGGGCAGGTGTGTCAAGGTGTCGGCGAGGGCGAAGTTGGGGATTGGAATGGCTGGTCATATGGGTTTACACTGTGAAACCTAGCTATCCGCATATATACTGATTTGCATAAAATCGAACTAGTCCCAAAACGTCATTATTTGCAACCCATGCCTTCACAGCGTGATGATTTGCGGCTAAACACACCTCTATGTTTGATTCCACACGTTCGGATCATAATGTACGCTTTTCCGGATTTTTTCCGTTTTTGCCTTTCGACCTCTAATAAATTTCATGTCATATCGGACAATCAGTTCTCGGATTTCCCGAACGGTATGCACATCGGTTCAGCCGACGAGGGCATCAAACTGCCATTTGTTCGTCAGATTTGAACCTCCGATTCACTTGAACGAAATCGTTACCGATCTCAATCAAATTTCAAAAACACACACGACTAGACCTAATGTTTTAATCCCGATAAATCCTTTGATTCAATTCAAATTTGAATCTCCTACCACTAGTAGGTATCAGTAAATCCTCACCCTTACTCTTGGTCACATACAAGATCACGAGGGTGTCATAACCAAGAATATGTCGAAGAAATCGAAAAACCATCTTATTGATAAAACTCTTTTTCTCAGAAAACCATACATCAGAATCGTTTTCTGTCAGCGCCAAGAAAGGTTCAGTATATGTACGAGAGGTTCAAAACGAGCTATTGAAGTCCTATATTCAGCAGGTCTGTACCGCCAAAGCCAGCAAGTTTTGGCTTCGTGGGCTTTCTCCGAAAACCGGAGTTACCTATTAACACCTTAAGTCAACATCGGGTTCATGCAACTTCTCCATTTTAGCTGGTTTTCGCCTGAAATTTGAAGCGTGTGTTTATAATTATCATACATCACAGAAAATTGTCAATAAGGCTTAATTTCTAAAAAAAATAGACAAGTTATTAACAGAGAGTTGAGCTAAATGATAACTTTTACAAGTTATCACCTATCATGGGCTATTAGGTTTTAACCACTAGATTATTTTTGATTATTAATAGGCCTTGGATTAAACAAAACACTAGTTTTTTTCCACTACCACAAGCTACCACAAACCTACCACCATCATCTCAACCTACATCTCTCCATCCAAGGCTAAAACACACACAAGTAATCCACCCGCATTAATACTTTACAGTATCATTCTACCCTACTCTCTCTCTCTCTTCTCCCCATCTATCCAGACTCTCTCTCTCTCTCTCTTCTCTTCTCTCTCTATAATATATGATATATATATATCATATATATATATATGAAGTAGGTGAGTGGATTCATGTGTGACCACGCAACACCGTTGGGTCGACGAGCTCTTTACATGAGCTCGTGGACCCAGATGCCAGCACGCTCATGAGCTGCAATAAGTTTCGTTTTCCGCGAGATTGCGGAAAACGAAAACCCTTCCTTTATACAGAATATGTAAAAATATTTTTCCTGTAATAATTTTTTTACGATGAACCAACGCTAGAAAAAATGTTTATCCACTGAAAAAAAATTTTCTGACCAGTTTTGACAGGGAAACGAAAACGCCCCATTACTAAGTAAACGATGTTGAAAATAAATTAAAGATATTATTTTAAAAACTTCATATACCTAAATCATATTTGATTAGTGGGCGGACTTCGTTGATTTGAATGCCTGCGATCAAATATAGACTATATACAGCGCTCCGGTACTAAATAGTATAGTAGCTCAGTTCATATATATATAATTTGGACCTAACTATTATTGATAGTACGAGAAAGTATTTTATTATCATTTTTGATCATTAGAACTGTCTAAATTTAGTGAGGATTGTGACACCAATAACTTGGTGTTATTGATAGTATTCTAGCTCTAGTATATATTCGAGAGTGGACTGGCTAAGCTATTAGTGACAATCCATTATTGCGATCCATTTTTAGCCTCTGGATCAACTCTTTCATCATTTCTAACCATTTGATTAAATACTATAACCCAGTGGGATACTCAATCCTAGCCGCGCGACGACTCCACTCTAACGATGACTACATTCTATATATAGATTATATACTATAACGAATTAGACTGGCATCCTATTATATATAAATTTCTATATTATAATATATACGAATAGATGGACTATTAATCGTAGAACCGTCTTTTTGCTATCCAAGTTTTTAACCCTGTTGATGAAAAATTGTGGGTGAGGATGATATTAGTCAGTTAAGTTGCAAGTGGGTGGTCCCCTAAGGTTATGGTCCCCACTGGGTTATAGTATTTACTTCAATAGTTAAAAATTAGAAAGAGTTATCAAAGGCTCAAAAAACCTGGTAGGCAAATAATGGATTTCTACTAATCTATAAGCCCGGTCCGACTCTATATATATATAATATATATATATATAAATATCTACTATTATAGTCTATATATATATATATTATATATTATATATATATTATCATATTATATTATATCTATATATATTATTATATATAATATAGTCGCGGCAGGATACTATCGAGCAACAGGATTTTATAACTATTGAGTTTTAGCGCGCAGATTGTAAACCTTGACTATGTTTCATCTCATTGTGATTATAACTATTCAACCGACACTACTCAACCTAGGGATCCACATCATCCTACGTACATTTTTTCATCAAGGCCAGAAAACTTAATAGCGACCAAGTCCTTGGTGGCTATTGATAGCAGTTCAGCCTCCGCTGTCTCTTCGACCTGTTAACCATTCATTCTCCTTTTCTCTATATATATATATATATATATATATATATATATATATATATATATATATATATTTGTAGCGAGAAAGGGTGATAGACGACTCCTTCAGCAAGCATAACAAATACAACTCTGGCCCCAATCTTTCCCTAATGGCAGAGGATGTGTTCCTTATTGCATAAAACCCGAACCTACATCTCCGATAATCCTTGTCTCCTTCAACTGGTTTGAGTAATTGAGTCAAAATATACTTCTCAACTGCATTAAATGAAACAAATTATTTATATTCTAGCACTTTCTAGCATATCCAACTAAATAAGATACATATAGTTATAAGGCTAAATTACAGAAAACTATCATGTCAATACCCGCTTTTTCACTTTTCCCTCTGTCATTTAAAAACCTACCCCCTTGTGAACATTTATGTTTGATGCTAGCATTTTCTAGCATCAATATGTCCCTGTCATTTAAAAACCTACCCCCTTGTGAACATTTAAAGAACGGTTAGAGAGCTGTTTATTTTTTCAATTTTGCCATCATAAATATATTTCTTCAAAAGTCATAACAGTATAATATAAGAAGGATAAAAATGTCAAAAACTAATAAGGATTAAATATTTAATTTATGATTAACTAAAATTTTCTAACGGATTCTAACGGTAGGTGTTGGCCTAGTGGCCCTAATCGTCTATTAGATTTTGATGATAACAAATAATCACGATTATTGGACTAATCTTTTATCTTGAGTCTTGTGTTTTAGATCTCTCTATCTTCAAAAAGAATTCAAGATGGGCAATATTCTAGCACCAAGCTTCACCACTTGAAGCTGTGTTTGCTTCTTTTGTCAAATAAACAAACTCACTCTCTCCATTCTTAATTTGATTAATATTATGCTTTATGATTAGAGTGAGAAACTTTGAGCTAAGTTTAAACTATTCATCTTATCACCTTATAGATCACTTAAACAAATTTCTAAATTTATGATTAGGTGAAAAGGACTTTTAAATATTCAAAAATTGCTCAAATTCTGTGTTCTGTAAAGTTGCAATTTCTGGACCCTGTTCTGGGCGCCCTAAAGTGGATCCGAATTTTTGAGACTTTTTTGGATCCTGCCTGTTTGCTGTTCGGATGATCCAGAAACTTTTCTTTGCCTGATCTGGGCAACCGAGACTATTTGACTTGATAGGTTGCATATCAGCGCAAAAAGTTCTGACAACAGGCGGCGCGAAATCTGGGCGCCCAGATTTTATGGAAGCTCAAAAACATGATCTTGGTCAGAGAAAGCGGCGCACGCAATCTAGGCTGTCTGGCAAGAAAGTCAGCTCGAGATTTGGGCGCCCACAAATTTCTGACACCCCAAATCCAGAGAAGGCGGCGCATGTCAGAAAAGTTGTCCCTCGAGATCTGGGCGCCCACAAATTTCTGACAGTCAAATCCAGAGAATGCGGCGCGTGTCAGAAAAGCTGTTCTTCGTGTTCTGGGCGCCCACAACTTTTGACGGCCCAAACATACAAAGTCAAGAAAAGCGGCGCACGTGTCCGACAGGCGGCTGGCGTGCACAACTTCTGGGTGCCCGAAAAAAGTTTAGGGCGCCCGAAAGTACAACTGACAGAAGCTGTCCGAGGCTATAAATAGATGGTATTGAGGCCTCTCTCTGCAGCAACTTGATAGTTCATTTGAGCTTAAAAACTTCAGTGATCTTAATACTCTTAGCTCTCAATTCTCTCTCTAAACTTGAGTGAAACTTGTAGTGAGATTTAATCTTGTAAAAAGAGATAAAAGCAAAATCTTGAAGCTTGAAAGAAGAAGGAGTTGATGTGAAGGCTTGGTGCTTGCCCGCAAAAGCATCATCTAGTGGAGATCCAACATTCTCGAGTGTTGAGAAGTTGGCGGGGACGTAGGCAAAGTGCCGAACCTCGAAACAAATTGATCGTGTGCTTTTCGAGTTTGCATTTCTTTTATTTGCATCGGATTTTTAATTTGCTTGATTATTTGGATTTTTATTTTAGAAACCTAATTCATCCCCCATCTTAGGTTGCCATTTTGATTCTCAGTAGGAACATATTTGAACAGGAATTTTGCAAAGACAATATATAAGAGTTAAATTTTGTAGAGATATATTTGTCATTTATTATAGGCGAATTTGCATAAAAAATCCACTTATTTTGGGTTTTTGCAAAAGTGGGTCACCTTTTTCATTTTTACAGATTTGATCCGTTTTTTCAGCAAACTAATCAAAATACCCTTATACTTTTTTCTCTCGTTCTTTTTTTCTTTCTCTTCCCAGAGAACGGCAGAGATAAGAGGCGGAGGCGGAAGCGGAGGCGGCCTATTACGATTTTGTCCGGCGCATCCTTACCCTCNCTTTTTTTCTTTCTCTTCCCAGAGAACGGCAGAGATAAGAGGCGGAGGCGGAAGCGGAGGCGGCCTATTACGATTTTGTCCGGCGCATCCTTACCCTCTTCGACTCTCCTCCACCGTCTCAGACGACGACGCCTTTCTCGTCCTTCCCCGCTCTTCTCGTCCTCTCCATCTCCCTCCTCCTCTACCGCATCCGACGATGATGCATCTTCGCTAGCGTCGACCCTGACACCGTGGAGATCACTGCGGTGCTGTAGCCTCGGAGCAAGGGGTCCTTAGCGGCGTCGTCGCCGGCTGCGTGGCCGTTGGCAGGGAGGGGTGACAAAAAAAGTTTATAGAATAAGCAAAAAAAAAGGATAAAAATTTATAGAAAAAGAAGGATGGAAATGAAATTGCATTGTTAACTGCAAAAAAAATTATAAGTTGCACTACTTAAGATGTAAACTGCAGCTTTAAGATGAAAATTACACTTTTTAAACGAAAATTACACTATTTGGGAGATATTTACACTGTTTCTCCTCTTATTGCACTCTTTTAGATATAAATTGTATCCATTAAGATGAAAGTTATACTCTTTAAACGAAAGACATACCACCGCACCAATCGTAAAGCAGATGGTGGTTGCGTGATCTTATTTACATACTTGTATGTTTTGAAATTAGTAACATTGTAATGCTTACAAAGCAATTTCCTATAATTTTATAACTTATGTAATGTAATGGCCAATTTGCATAAAAAATCCACTTATTTTGGACTTTTGCAAAACTGGACCACCTTTTTCGATTTTGCAGATTCGGTCCGCTTTTTCAGCAAACTGACCAAAATACCCTTATACCTTTTTCTCTTTCCTCTTTCTCTGCCCTCTTCGTTTCTCTCGTTCTTTTTTCTTTCTCTTCCCAGAGAGCGGCGGAGACGGAGCGGAGGCACCCTTATACCTTTTTCTCTCTCCTCTTTTTCTCTTGTTCTTTTTTCCTTTCTCTTCCCAGAGAGCTGCAGAGACAGAGCGGAGGCGGCCTGCTTCGATTTTGTCTGGCGCATCCTTACTCTTACCCGCACACCCCCATCTTCCTCCCCTCCGATCCCGCCAAGGTCGCGCCGCGACTCTTTTTTTTTTTTTTTTTTTTTACCTCTCCGACTCTCCTACACTGTCTCCGACGACGACGCCTCTCTTGCCCTTCTCTGCCCTTCTCGTCCTCTCCCTCTCTCTCCTCCTTTGCCGCCTCCGACGATGATGCATCTTCGCCGGCGCCGACGCCGACACCGTGGAGGTCACTGCGGCACTGCAGCCTCGGAGCGGGGGTCCTTAGCGACATCGTCGCCAGCGCTGTAACCATTGGCAGAGAGGGGTGACCAAAAAAATAATAAAAGAAGCAAGAAAAAAAAATAAAGATAAAAACTTATAGAAAAAAAAAGGATAAAGATGAAATTCCACCGTTAACTGTAAAAAAAATTATAAGTTGCATTACTTAAAATGTAAACTACAGTTTTAAGATGAAAAATTACACTCTTTAGAAAATATTTACACTATTTTTTTCTTATTGCACTCTTTCAGATGTAAACTGCATCCATTAAGATGAAAGTTACACTCTTTAAACGAAAGTTGCAATGTTTCTCCTCTTGTTGCACCATTTTTTCTCTTGTTATACTATTTTTATCTTAAACTGCACCCCTTTAAGAGATATTTATACTGTTTCTCCTCTTGTTGCACTGTTTCTCCTCTTGTTGCACCATTTCTCCTCCTGTTACACTATTTTTATCTTAAACTGCACCTTTTAAGAGATATTTATACTGTTTCTCCTCTTGTTGCACTATTTTTTCTCTTGTTGCACTATTTCTCCTCTTGTGTAACAAGGGAAACAGTATAACAAGAGAAAAAACAGTGCAACAAGAGTAGAAACAGTATAAATATCTCTTAAAGGGGTGCAATTTAAGATAAAAAATAGTGTAACAGGAGGAGAAATAATGCAACAAGAGAAAAAATAGTGCAACAAGAGGAGAAAGAGTATAAATATCTCTTAAAGGGTTGCAGTTTAAGATAAAAAATAATATAACAAGAGAAGAAATTGTGCAACAAGAGGAGAAACAGTATAATTTTCGTTTAAAAAGTGTAACTTTCATCTTAATGGATGCAGTTTACATCTGAAAGAGTGCAATAAGAAGAGAAATAGTGTAAATATCTCTCAAAAAGTATAATTTTTATTTAAAGAGTGTAATTTTTATCTTAAAGCTGCAGTTTACATCTTAAGTAGTGCAACTTATAATTTTTTTTGCAGATACAATTTCATCTTCATCATTTTTTTTATATAATTTTTTATCTTTATTTTTTTTTCTGTTTTTTCTATAATTTTTTTTTGTTACCCTCTTTGCCAACAGCCACAGCGCCGGCGACGACGCCACTAAGGACCCCCCGTTTCGAGGCTGCAGTGCCGCAGTGACCTCCACGGTGTCGGTGTCAGCGCCGGCAAAAATGTATCGTCGTCGGAGGCGACAGAGAAGGAGGAAGAGGGAGAGGCGAGAAGGGCAGGGAAGAGCGAGACTCATAACCATAAGTTCCTCACCATCGTGTCTCATGCGCCTGACCTCGACGCTTGAGGCGTGCGGATTGAGTCGCGGGAGCGAAACGCGTGGGAGGCGAGACGCTCGGCTATACTCATAGGGGACAAGTTGGGGAGAACTTGTAATGTCCTTGCGGCTAGTGATAGAGGCAATAAGGCATTCGGTTATGAAGCACTCTCGAGGAGAGATCGGTTGGCAAGACGGGATGCACCTAGCTTGGTGGCCAACCTCGATATTGGGGTTGCTCGTTGGGAACTCGAGGAGTCCGACGAGGGGTTCGATTACAGGCAAATGGTCGGCTGTAAGTCTCGCGGAGAAGCAAGCTTTGCAAAATGCTTGGATTGGTATTCCGTTGTTAAGTCTGGGAGACTTGTCCGTGGAGAGGACTCAAGAAGGCTGGCTCGAGTGTGCGACACTTGAGCGCCGTGCGGGAATTTTCAAGGCGAAAAAGTTAACCCCGTGGCATTGTCGTCGGAGACGGTGGAGGAGAGTCGGGGAAGAAAAGAAAAGAAAAAAATAAAAAAAAAGTCGCGGCGCGGCCTTGGCGGGGTCGGAGGCGAGGAAGGTAGGGGGGTGCGTGGACGAGGGCAAGGGCGAGAGCATGAGGGTGAGAGGCGAGTCGGACTGTTTTCGCCTCCGCCTCTGCCTTCGTTATTTTTTTCGGCAAGAAAAAAAAAAAGAACGAGAGAAACAAAGAGGAGAGAGAAAGATGAAAGAGAACAAAAATAAGGGTATTTTGTCAGTTTACTGAAAAAACGGACCGAATCTGTAAAAATAAAAAAGATGGCCAGTTTTGTAAAAGCCCAAAATAAGTGGATTTTTTATGCAAATTGGCCCAAAAAAAAATAAAACCGATTCGCTAAAATCCCGGGTACCAAACCCCTTCGTCTTTGTTCCTCGTTTCTCTCCGCATTAAACCCTAAAACCCCCTCCCCGCTCCCAAAACCCTAGCCACCACCTCGCTCGGCGTCCACCACCATCTCCTCCCGGCGCGGCGGCGGCCTCGGCGGCGGCGGCGGTGGCGGCGGCGCTCCTTTATCCCGGCTACTTCCTCTTCGATCCGTTTCAACGCGAGGAAATGGGCTAGAGAGGAAGAGGAAGCTCGATGGAAGGAGAGAGATAAGACGTAGGAGGTCGCATCGATCGGGACGAGCCCTAATTTGATCTCTGAAGCTTCGAAATTAAGGTAATTTATGTTTTAAATTTATGGAAACATACATCTCCGTTATGTAGTAGAATCCATTCCACAAGTAGGGAGGGTTTCAATTAGGGTTTAAACTTGTTTTTTGTATATATTAAATTTCTCTATTTTTTTTTTGTGTCTTGTGTATGCCATACAATGCATTGGAAGAGAATAATCACACTATGTTGGTTTGAAACGTGTTGCTGTTTTTTGTTGATATGTTCATATTTTGCGCTAATTTGATCTCCGAAGCTTCGGAATTAAGGTAATTTAGGGTTCAAATTTATAGAAACATACATCTCTGTTATGTAGAATTCATTCCACAAGTAGTGAGGGATTCAATTAGGGTTTAAATTTGTTTTCTTTTTTATATTAAAATTCTCCCTTTTTTTCTGGTGTCTTGTGTATGCCATACAATGCATTGGAAGAGAATAATCAGACTATGTTGGTTTGAAACTGGAAAATTTTATGTTTCTGTTGATATATTCGGATTTCGCAGCAATGCACCTTATATCTTTAGTTTTCTTTGCAGGTTTTGGCTTAGTGTTCCTTTTGAGCATCATGCAGGTTGGAAATGTCAGTTGTATTGGGCAAAGATTTGCTCCTGCTAGATGCAGTAGTTCGCAAGAAAAGAAGCCTCGCCGTCGGCGGACGAAAGAGGAGAGACGAGCAATGGTCGAGTCTTTTATAACCAAGTAATCAACTCTCTGAAAATTAAGCTCAGCTTGGTTTCAGCAGTTGCTTTTTCCATGCTTATCTTCCTTTTTGTATCTCCTTGATGTTGAGTTTTGTTCCTTGAATCTAGAAATTTGAACAAGCTTATGAGTTCAGTTTTACACGCCTTAGGTTAAGCGAAGAACTTTTCGGCAATCCTGATAAATCATGATAGTTTGGGAAAACTAATTTTCACATTGTTCAAGAATCTAATGTGACGCCCCAACTTCCCCGGGAGTCACCCATCCTGGGACTACTTCCGTCCTAGCACGCTTAATTCTCTTAACCTCTTAGGCCTAGCCACCACCCAAAATGCTTAAGCCTAGTTAAGAGTTTTTAGCCTTATTATATCTTATATCTTATATATAGGAATATCTGGGATCTCACATTCTCCTCCCCCTTAAGCTCTGACGTCCTTATCAGGCTCAAACTCATAGGTATCAGGCAATGTGATACTCATCTCGTTAGCCTAAACCGACATTGTGGTGAGCTGCGCTCACCCACAACAGTCAATAGTATGAGAGTCTTGCTCTCTCCATTGTATAACCCTGGCTCAACCGAGACTCATCTCACACTTTCGGCTGATAATTGGCTTTGATACTAAATGTGACGCCCAAACTTCCCAAGAGGTCACCCATCCTAGGACTACTCTTGTCCTAACACGCTTAATTAAAAAGGTCCCTCTTGAAAAATGGGAATTTCTTTACGGACCGTGCTGGAAAGTGGAAACCAACTAAAGATCTGACATAAAGCACAATGCATCAGTAGACGTTAAGTATCCAATGACCGAATACCTTTTTTCGGCACAATAAATTTGAATCATATCCACTTCTTAATTTCTCTCTGTACACTTGTTGAACCCAATCACGAGAACACTTTAGATCATGACTTAATGTTGACATTATTCTATTATCATTTCATATTCTAGAGATTTCTGTAGGATTTATTGTGCATAGGAACTTTGTTCAGGTACCGCGGCTTAAACAATGGGAATTTTCCTTCACTTAACCTCACGCATAAGGAAGTTGGTGGGTCCTTTTACACAATTCGCGAGATCGTGAGAGATATTATTCAGGAAAATAAAGTGCTGGGCCCTGGCAGTTTGAGTTTAAAAACACTGAATCTGGAAGATTGCGAAGATCCTCCAGTTTCATTATCTGAATTTTCCAGTGTGGGGGAAATATATCATAACAACGTGGAAGTCTCACCAGTGGCCGGCCAGCATCAAAATGAAGACAGCTATGAACTAGTAGATTTCAATAGCCAGAAAAAAATTGCATTGTATCCAAATGTTTTAACCCTTGCGCAAGTTTCTTTTGGTAAATCATCCGATCAATTACAGATGGGCATTACTAAGCATGCAGACCAATACGGTAGTTTAGCGGATGCAGTGTGTAAGGACACAAACCTTGGAAAACCAACTGTGTGGACCGATGACAATTTGGGAGCGCTTGAATTAAATAATTTTGAAACTCAGGGTTGTTTGCAGAACGACAAAACAGACAAGGCCGAGCAGAAACTTCCTTCGGTTTATTCCACATGTGATGCCCACCAAAAAAGAGCAACGGTTCTGAATGATGATGACCTTGGAAATGGAATTCACATGATGGTGGAAGGAGCAAAGCTCTCTGCAAAAAGCAGTGATGTATCTCAGACTAATAGAAGAGACGATGACATGATTGCTGTAGCGAATGCATCCGATCCGTTGATCAACGATTCGTCCTCTCAGTTTTCTTTTCCTGCCTCTTCTACTGAGACTAGTAGCCCAGACTTACGTCTCAGGGAAACTGAAAGTTTTTGCAGCTCAAAGAAAGTATTTGAAATGCAAGAATCAGCAGAGAAGGTTGAAGTACCCTCCATGTCTGCCAATGGGGATGCCATCATAAATAGATTCGAGTCTAGCGGCATTCGTTCTTCCAGTTTAGCCGATGAGGAAGCAAAAGAACAAACAGCTTCGTTGTCACAACAATTTGTACCTCCATCTGGAGCAACGATGACTAAGGTGAAACGAGATTTAGTTTCCACATATTTTTCTGTAGTTGGTATTGGTATCAAGAAGGGGTAATGAAGTTTTTACTATTACAATGCCATTCCTGTGTATGTTGTCACAGTAATTTCCTTTCTCTATAAATAGGCAGCTGAGTGTAAGTTGGCCAAATCAAGTTCGTCTACTTTAAAGGACGCACATGTGACAGAAGGCAAAGCCGGGCATGAAGATATTTCCAGCAGTACATCTGAGATTAGCAGGTAAGAACTTGTTTTCACAATCCGTGCGACAAGATTTATATAACTAATACTTTATAGCCGAATGCTGACTAAAAATTAGACGGTTAATAGCTTTGACATGTTATCATAAATTGATGGAGAATGAGCAGGCGATATTGTACTTTGAGAAGCACCAGAAGCTTTGTGCTTCCAACTTTTCACGTTGATCTGTGTTTTGAGACGGTTCCGTGCCGCGTGTCTGTATTACTTATGGTTCGGTTTGGTTTTATTTATTTATTTTTTTTTTTACGAAAATCCAAATTAACCAGATTTATTTGCCAACATCAGACTTTAGATAGACTAAATAAAACCCAACCTGGGCTGGGCACCGACTGGCCAAAGTTCTTCTTTATTTAAGATGTTGATCCTACCCAGGTTTTGCTTAGGCCTAATCTGACTTATATACCGGTATTAACACCCATTGATTGCATATCCAATGTCGGAGTCCCTTTGCTGCTATTGTATCAAAAGTACCTTATTTGACCGTCATTTTTGTTCAGAATAAAACTTTTTTAGTCCATGAACCCCATGATCTTCGAGAATTCTGCGTAATCGGTTGATCAATCTCAGTGAAAGTTGCACTCTTTGCACCTTAGGGCCCGTTTGTTTTGGTGTAAGTGGAGTGATGGAACTCAAGTTCCATCACTTCCGTTATTTGTTTTGGTGTAAGTGAAAAATATAATGTAACTCAAGTTACGTTAGAACTCCACTTCACCTACTCTCGACTTCCGGCTCTAAAGTACCGAACTCGACTTCCACCACACTCAACCTTCTCTAAACAATTTATTAAACAGTAAAACCTAAACTCTACTTTCTTTATAATGGGTTAGAATTATCTTATTTATAATAAATTAAGATTATCTTTAAATAATAATAAAAAATTTAATTATATAACAGGTTAAATTTTATAGTGATAAATTTATTACTATATTTAGGAGATAATGGATCCACTTACTTATATCAAAACAAACAACAGAACTCAAAAAACTAATTTTACCAGCACCAAGTTACATCAAAACAAACAGTAGAAGTGATTGAATTTAACTTTTAGTGGTACGAGTTACGTCAAAACAAACAACAGAAAAATAATCACACTTTAGGGAAACTCAAACACCACTATACTTGACTTACGTTGAATCTACAAATTCGTCAATCCAAACGCCCCCTTATTGTTTGAAAAATGTCACCTTAAATCACCTTTGCTGCTATTGTATCAAAAGTACCTTATTTGACCTGCTTTTTTGCTCGGAATAAAACTTTTTTGGTCCATAAACCCCATGATCTTCGAGAACTCTGCGTAATCGGTCGATCAATCTCAGTGAAAGTTGCACTCTTTGCGCCTTATTGTTTGAGAAATGTCGCCTTATTGTTTGAGAAATGTCACCTTGAATCACGAAGTAGGAACTTGGTTTATTGCGGTAAAATTCCGGTTTTGAATTGTTCTGACTCGTGAAGTTTTATATTACCGTTGCAGGAGTAAAATAGCCGACAAAGAACGGAGCGAAGCGAACCCTTTTTGGGCTGCAATGAAGGCAGTGGTCGACGCTTTCGTCAAATTTTGGACGGAGTGAGCAAATCTTCTCGAGAAACAATCACGCGGCTGACGGTGAAGCTCTCGCCGAACTATGTCCAACCGACAACCTATCGAGAATGTGATTAAAAACTTTAAGCTGTGTATTTTAATCTCTGTTATTCGCAGTTTAATGCCGCGTCTATTTCTTCGTATGTTTACTTCCTGTTGTAATTAATCGGTGTTTCGGACTGTTTTTGTTACTGTGCTTCATCTTTGGACTGTGTTTGAGAATGAAATGTATTGTGTTCATGAAAGGATATGTTGATTTTTCACCAGATCTGAGAAGCTTGGATTTCCATAAATTGTGGCCCCTTGATATTGTGCAATGGATTCTCATTTTTACTGCTTCAAAAAAGATAAAAAATGCATAGAGACCCCCTCAACTATGGGTCTTTCCAAACTGACACCTCAACCCTTTTATTTTTATAATTAATTTAGAGATTTTTTCAAATACATTGGGGTTCTCTGGTCTCATTAAATTTAAGGGTAAACTTTAAATATCATTCATGTGGTTTTGCATTTTTTCATTTTAGTACCTTGTGATTTAAACTGTATTAAGTTAGTGTTTCGTGGTTTTATTTTTATCTTTTCGTCAGCTTTTTTATTAATATTTTATTAAATTATATACAAAATACTTTAGATATTCTACTTAGATTTATCGAATATTCATTTTAGTACTTTTTAGTTTTAACTTTATCATTGATTTAACGAAAAAAAATTAGCGAAATCGATAATAAAAAGATAAAAATGAAATCATAGAGCACTAAATTGATACACTTTAAAGTGAGAAAGTGTGAAACCATTGTAGTGGTATTTGAAGGTTTTTTCAAATTTAATGACTTTAATTATTTTTTAGCAAATAAAATTAAATCAATTAACGGTTAATAATTAAGAGTCGTCACATTTGATAGAACATTTAGCCTAATTAGGCATAAAAATGCAATTTTTTTTTTAAAAAAAAAAAAAAAAAACCGGTGAGAGGTCACAATCAAAAGGAAAAAATAAAAGCTGAGGGGTTTTTTTCAGAATAGTCTATGGTCGAGGAGTCTCCATGCATTTTAACCAGGTTTAGATAACCCTTTCATTTTTGTACTCGTATTTGTAAATAATATATAGTTAAAGGGGTTCCTGTAAATTTTGTCCAATATCCGTGCTTCCCTGTGATACAGTACTTCATTGTACTACTACTCTGTCCCGGGAAAGCTTCAAAACCCTAAACCCTCGTCGCCCTAAATCCTCTGCATCTTCGCGACGATGCACGCGGGAGCCACGGCGGCGGAGCGCCTCCTGGGGGTAGCGCCGCCGCCGACGAGGCCTGGCGCTCGGGCCGCCGAACCGCCTCTCGTTCCCAGGGGTGGAGGCGGCGGTGGGAAGGGGGAGGACGAGAAGGATGCGGAGGTTGAGCATCGCGTGCTCTAATGGCGGAGGAGGAGGAGGAGGAGGAGGTAAGGGGTTGACGTATAAGGACGCCGGAGTTGACATCGACGCCGGGGCGGAGCTGGTGAAGAGGATCGCCAAGATGGCGCCGGGGATCGGAGGGTTCGGTGGCCTCTACCCTTGGGGTATTGCTCCATCTCTCTATTTGTTTGAAATCTTTTTATTTTTGTTGTCTTTTCCGTAGTAAATTTGGAATTTTGAAGTGTCTCCTACATGTTTTGTGGCCAAAAGAAGGATTTTTAGGGTTTTTTTTGGGGTAAGAAAGTATAAAACGTATGTAAGTTTAAGCGAGATTTGAAAAAATTTGATTTTGCAGTGTAGCCTTGTAGTATTTTTGAATCAGGTTAAGTTACAACATTGAAAACTAAATTAACGATGAAGTTTCATTCTATTGAGGCCCTAAATCTCTCTTCTTCTTTTTTTTCAATTGGGTTAGTTTGTGAAACTCAGTGTTGTTTTCGTAACAAAAGGACGAGGAGAGGTCAATTGATTACTAATTTATGTTTTGGAGATGACATGAAAGATGAATTGTGATTTTATATATTTAATTTTGGTTCTTTTATTGTTGATGTAATCAAAGTTTATGTTATGAAATGCAATTTACAGTTGAAATGACATACAATAAAGTAATGAAATTTTACTATCATTACAGTTATTTCTCCTTGAACAGGTGATGATTACCTTGTTGCCGGCACCGACGGTGTCGGTACAAAACTAAAGCTTGCATTTGAAACCGGAATCCACGATACCATCGGGATTGATCTGGTATAAACCGCAACTTTCTAAGTTAATTATTTTGTCATATTTTCTCAGATAATCATTAGTTTCTTATGCTTCTTGAAAGGTCGCTATGAGTGTTAACGACATTGTTACATCCGGAGCAAGACCCTTGTTCTTTCTCGATTACTTCGCTACTAGTCGTCTCGATGTTGATCTTGCTGAGAAGGTATTAGAAAATATTAGTTGTTTTTTTTTTTTTCATTACTGTATCTGCGATGGTTTTGGAATGTAGGTTTGGTTATTTTGAATTAATGGATTTCCAACGTAATCTTTTAGGTGATAAAGGGGATTGTTGATGGATGCCAACAGTCCGATTGCGTTCTTCTTGGAGGGGAGGTAATGCTTATAATCCTTTTGACCGAATAATTACGCTTGGTTTGACGATAGTCTATGATTACGTTGAAGAGACTATTGCCCTTGCAAAGCACTTAAGGGCCGCTAGGCTATATATTAGTTGTTTTTTTTTTCTTTGAGGTATGAAAAGATGTCAGTAATCTCAATTTGTAAGGATGTAATGAATCACCCCGTAGGTGGAAATATACATTCTCTTTAATACTGTGATTATAAGATTCTTGTAGTGCACAAAATGCTAAACTCTTACGCTATAATCAACATCGAAAACCCCCATTAAGCACAAAGACTTATGAAACTGCAATGCAACTTGTTCTGACATCTAGACAGGTCCTTAGGGTTGGTTTTGCTTTGCCAAGTTGAAATAGTTCCACAACACTAAACGCCAGATTGTGTTCTTAAAGATGCCGAGTTTGAAGCCAATACTATTGGAATATGCAAGTTCTCCGTCTCCTTCCTCGCAGAATCAAGAGAAATAGAAGTTTCCCCCTTACGAATTCAAATTTGGCATTCTTACTATTGAAAAGTCCATTCAGCCTAATGAATATGACCAAATGATTAGCAAGGCTGAACGAAATCATCAATGAGAATGCTGAGCATCAATAAACCCTAATCCAGCAGCTCTCATCTCCAAGTATGTTTCACTTTGATTACGAGTTGATGGCTTCTGCCGAGAACCGACCAGGATGCTTTTGATCCTGTCTTACATTTTTGCATCGAGTCCGAAAAGAAGAAAGAATCTTTCTACTAGGGCTTTGTATGATGGGATTTGGTTTAGCCTAAAACGCCTTTTATATGGCGGAACTTATCTTGCCAATAGATTGCATGAAATAAATGTTTTTTTTTTTTCTTTTAAGAGTTCTCTTGTTTTCCTATTCTTAAACATTTGCTTTCTACAGACAGCAGAGATGCCTGATTTCTACGCTGAGGGTGAGTACGACCTCAGCGGTTTTGCTGTTGGTGCTGTGAAGAAGGACGCAGTCATTGATGGGAAGAACATCGTGGCTGGAGATGCCCTCATTGGCCTTCCATCCAGCGGCGTCCATTCTAATGGATTCTCTCTTGTCAGAAGGTTGTTACTTCTTTATTCGCTCGCAGCTTTATATTTTGTTGAATCTATTGAACAATCTGGCATTCAGACATAAATTAGTCAAAACGCTTTGTTTTAACAAACAGAAGTTAATTTCTCTCTTTAGTTGGTACCAAGTACATTAATATTTGTTCATTCCTCCCTGCAAAGTCATCTGTTTCAACATTTTAAGTGTCCGTCGGCACGGGCCGTATCCACCGTGCTATACTGTGCCAACAAGATATCGGCACGATACAGACCCCGTGCCGATGGTACAACTCAAAACTCTCTATTCTTTAAATTAATAAGTAATTTTTTCAATAAAGCTCAAAAGATGTGATAAAAAGACATAATAAATAGTTAGAATATTTTGTTGCTAAAGAAAATAAATATTTCATGCTATTATATGTCGGCACACAAGAATTTTTTTTGACCGGCACGCATCGGCACGGCTCAGCACGCACCGTGCTGTACCGTGCCGGCAAGTTTCCGGCACGACCCCGTGCCACGGCACCTAAATCTTTGATCTGTTTACATGTATACCCCTGTAAAATCTTCATTTTCATACATACCCTCGAAATTGCATTCTTTTTTTTTCTCCAGTTCAAAAGAGGAAGCTGGTTGTATAGTAGACTTTTTTTTTTGTGCGTATTAATTATGTGAGAAATGGACTTTTGAAGGGCATGAGGAAAATTCCTTACTTGCAGGGGTAGGGGTATATATTTTATTTATTTATATTCATCAATAAATCACTTATATCTGGGGTGTTACATACATAGCTGAATTTTATAAAACGTATTATATCTTTTCCAACTGTGCTTGCCTTTACAGGGTTTTGGCAAAGAGTGGTCTATCTTTGCATGATCAACTTCCTGGAAACAATGGAAAACCATTAACAGTAGGCGAAGCTTTAATGGCGCCGACCGTCATCTATGTTAAGCAGGTTGGACTTTGTATTTATTGTTTATTTTCTTTGGATTTTGGTGAGGTGCTTTGACTTTGTTGGATAACATAAATTATAGGTGCTTGACATCATTAGCAAGGGTGGTGTTAAAGGAATAGCCCACATTACCGGTGGTGGTTTTACAGATAATATTCCGAGAGTATTTCCTTCGGGCCTTGGAGCGAAGATCTTTACAAATTCTTGGGAAGTCCCTTTAGTCTTCAAATGGATACAGGAGGTAATAACCAGCTCAAGTAATCACCTGGGAAGTTATTATCCCTAAAATTAAGTGCACTTGCGCAACTTTCCATCTTATTAGTTAGGCAAAAATGTAAACAACAGAAAAAAAAAAACCTATAGGTCATTTCGAAGCAGGTCCCATACTACTACTATTGTTTTGTTTTTGATTTTCTATTTAAATCCCTCGGCTAAGTTGTTCTTCAATTAAGAAATTCCATCGGGTGCTGCCAGAACACAGCAATTGCCATCAAAGAATTGAGAAATATATCATAAATCAACAAAATTTTCTATTTAGTGTATGAAATATTCCAAAAAAAATGGTGAGTCACAACAATTTTTTTTCTGAAATCAAATGTTGTATTATTTTGGGGAGATTAAATTCAAAACCCAATGTTCATGGACATGTTGGATAGTTAATATCTTTAAGGGACAGAGGTGGTTGTGACATTTCGCATAATTGTTTATCCCTGAAGCCATATACAATTACATATACATATGCATGTTGCCGATTTATACTTCCTAGCTAAAAACGTGCAAAACTTATCGGAACTGTGGCCTGTTTTGTGACAAATCAAACTTTTGAAAGTTTTGATTTTGCTTCCTAATCTTTTAATTTATTAAACTAGAGCCATTTGATAGCTTTTCCACTGGCGTGCCGTCATTGATAAAGTCACATCAAAATCTTTTCAAATTTATTTCATGGATGATGATTTAAAATCCTAGGTAGCAAAATGAGAAATTTTAATGTTTTTATATATTGCGGATCAGTTCCGGTATGAATAATTTGCTCGACTAACCACAACAAGTTACTCAGGCTGGAGGAATTGACGATTCCGAGATGCGGCGAACCTTTAACATGGGCATCGGGATGGTTCTCGTCGTCAGTCCCGAGGCTGCAACTAGAATACTTGCAGAGCACCAGGGATCTAATTCCACATATAAAATCGGTGAGATCATAGCTGGGGAGGGAGTCGTATATGCGTAAGAAGCATATGCATAATACTTAGTCATGTATGAGTTTTGTGTGATTGAGGCCATTTCCTGATATTAATGTCAGAGTTGAGTGTTCTGCTAACATTGTGAAAATAAGAAATTAAAAGTTATCTATAACATCGAAATAAAAAATTCGCGCTTTATATTTATTATAGTTAATGGTTTGAGGCTTCTCTTTTCAACTTGTAATGAAAATTTGGGGTGCTTGCAGTTATTTACAATGTCTCTTTCCATGTGCTTGTATTCAATTGAAGGGCTGCTGATTTGTGATTGTGTATTCTGATCCACTTCCTCACTGCATTCACAACATGTATGAGTTAGGGATTCTCTGTTGTATCATATTATTGCATCTTTGTTATAAATATATTTTATTTACATGGTTTCTCTTGTAACTTTTGCTTAAGCTTGATTTCCAATGTTTGCTTGTTAAAAAATCATTGTTTGATTGTTTTCTGATGCTTAGTAAATGAGCATCATTAATTTGTTGCCACCATTTCTTTTGAACATTAAAATCCAGCACATCTGATCTGTGACGGCCCTACCCGTTAGTAATATTAACTCGTTGGGTTCAAATCACTGGCCCAAAAGTCTTAAGTCTAGTTATTATTACTATTGTGTTCATTATTTATAAATTCATCACATTCTTTCATATTATTTGATGCGGGACTATTGAGATGTCGCATGCTTCTTTCATTTAAGCCCTGACGTCCTCGTCTGTCCGGCCTAATCACACACATAGCCTCATATTTATCAGACGATATGAGATCTATCTCACACTTCTGACTGGAGAGGGAAGACGAGGTGGCACCATAAAATTGCAGAGTAAAAGACTTTGAAAATAACTCTGAAAATGGGATCCATTTTCTGAAAATATAAGGAAGGTGTGAACACATTATTATTATTAGGGAAAACTTCAAAAAAACACCCCTGTGGTTTCATAGTTTCTCACTTTGCCCCCCCTGTGGTTTAAAATATATCAACTTGCCCCCCTATGGTTTCTTTTTTCTCTTTTTCTTATCAATTACATTATTCTTTTTTTTCTTAAATCAGTGAAAAAGTTAAAATTAAAGGGTACTAAAGTAAATATTTGATAAATCTAGATGGGTATCTGAAGTTTTTTTTGTATATAATTTAATAAAATATTAACGAAAAAGCTACCGAAAAGATAAAAACGAAACCACAGGAGGGTAATTTGATACATTTTAAACCACAGGAGGGCAAAGTGAGAACTACGTAACCACAGGGGGGGTTTTTGAAGTAGTTTTTTATTATTATTATTATAAGATGGTGGATGGAAAGGCGAGGAGGTGGCGACGCATAACAACAGAATAAAAACTCTGAAAGTGAAACGTGTTTCTTCAAAATAAGAAGAGCACGTCATGTCAACTCAGGATTGAGTTTTAATATAGTTTTATTATTATAGAGTTTTATAGATTAAATATAGTTTTATTATAGAGTTTTATAGATTAAAGGGCTTTTTTTGCAAATAGCCCCCTTACAAAAAAAAATTTTAAATTTGGCCCCGTCAAAAATTTATTTGCAAAAATGGCCCTGGCCCCGCCACGCAAGCGCCACGTCAGCGCCACGCGGGCGGGCTGGGCCAGATGGTTAAGTTGAACACGATGAACCATTCACCGTGTTCAATACAAAGTTTTTGTATTGGACACGGTGAATGATTCACCGTGTCCAATCAAAATAGTTAAGATCGAAATATTTGTATTGGACACCGTGAACCATTCACCGTGTCCAATACAAATAATTGCACACGGTGAATGATTCACCATGTCTAATACAAATACCTTCAACTTAGCCATTGTTGGAATATTTGTATTGGACACGGTGAACCATTCACCGTGTTCAATACAAAAATCCTGTATTGAACACGGTGAATGGTTCGCCGTGTTCAACTTAAACACCTGGGCCCGCCCTGCCCGCGTGGCGCTGACGTGGCGCTGACGTGGCAGGGGCAGGGCCATTTTTGCAAATAATTTTTGAACGGGGCTAGTTTTGCAAATAAAATTTGTCAGGGGGCTATTTGCAAAAAAAGCCCTAGATTAAAAGTGAAACTTATTTTTCCAAAATAAGGAGGGCATGTCATGTCATCTCAACATTGACCTTTAATATAGTTTTATTTTATTATTGGGTCAATTTCATTTGTGCCCCTCTAAACTTTAAAAATATCATAGATACCCCTATAAATTTAATTATATCACAATTACCCCTACAAATACTTATTATTTTTCAAATATACCCTTACCCTTACTATTCATCTCTTTATAGATTCATCTCTCTATAGAATGAAAAAATATTTAGATTATCATAAATATAGTCAAAATGTCCATTTTGCTCTTAACTTTTAAAATTTTTTACAAAAGTATTTTAGCATGATATATTTATTTTAAAATATTAAAATAAACAGTAAAATATATCATTTTACCGCTGTGTGGTTTATAAAATAAGATATTAAAATAAGATACTTTATATCATTTATTTTAAAATTCGAGATGCCAAAGCACATAAATTTGTACTAGTTCAAATAACTTAATTCACATCATGTATATATATTTAAGGTATATTTTGAATAAATTGTTTAACCTTATTTTAAGGAGTCAATTGATACTTTAAACAATTTTTTGCTAAATTTTTTTCAATTGATTTTTTTATTTTTTAGCTTAACTTGTCAGGATTGTATATTTTTTTTTAATTGACAAAAAACTTATCTCTAAATGTAGGTTATTTATAAATTTAAAAGAGTGTTTATAAAAGTATAAATGATTTTATAGTCAATTAAATATTTTAAGATGGTAATGACAATAAGGGCAAAGTTGGAATTTTATTTGTTGTTTATTCAAAATTGATAATAAATTAGTGTAAAGATTATTTTTGGAAGTTTCTCTCTTTTTAAAGGTTATTTATGATATTTCAATTTTTATAGGGGCATTCATAATATTAGACTTATTTGGA